>NC_039285.1:18727463-18917463 GCF_003368295.1 Carassius auratus
ATATCTGGTCTATCATAATCTAAAATAGAATCCAGAATCTCCAGCTTTATATCATTTCATTTATGTGGATCCTGTATTGCTATACTGATTGAGAGCATCTGACCTGAGCATCTTCTGTATGCCTGTATCATTTCTCGTCACGACCTGCGACATCCACACAGCACTGTAATAATCCATGTGTATTTACTGTACATTTACTGAGATGCATCATGTACTGTACTTTTATGTCAATAAACAGTTTATCATATTGTTAGCTGAGCTTTTACGCTTCAAAATGAAGATTCAAAGATATAAAAGTAACTAACGTGCTTATAGCCTCACCAGACGTGTGTTCTATCCTCTCCATGGAGCCGGTGGTCATCCATAAATTGTAGTATGATTATTATACATTGATAATCTCCGAGACGTGTCTGCCCAAACATTTCCGCGTGTGAGCTTTGTTCACAAACAGCCAAAAACTGCATTTCCCAGGGTCCACTGGCACATCCTGATTTTGCCAAGTCCTCATTGTCCTGAGACCAATAATTTTTTATGATGACCCTGGGACAACAACTGCCTCAGCCAATCAAAGTTTATGACGTCATCACTATGTGTGTCCTGCAGAGTCTGCCAAAATAACAGTAATGCCCCTTACAAATTAAAAAAAAAAAAAAAAAAAAAAAACTGCAGCTGGAAGCACCTTGATACCAGTGAAGACCGCAAGTAAAAAGGTAAGACCACAACTTTTTCATTTTTTCAAATGTATATTAGTATATTAATGATAGTACAATTCATATTTGTTTTTAGATTTGTGTTATTTTCACCACCGAAGTTTTAACGTTAGTTAGCCTAAATAGCCGTTCCTACTAGTCCAGAATGATGTACCTCACTGTTAACTTTCTGGCACCAGTTAAAACAGTCTAATAAATGTTGTTTTTACATTTATTTTATATTTCATAGTGTGCCAAACTATAAAAAGGCTGTGATTAAATAGTGGCCGTATTGCGAGCTTATTTTCTGCCGGTTTAGCGCTTGGACTGCCGTCACCACAAATGTGTATGAATATGAATATAATGACCTCAAGTAATCACTTATTTATTCTGTTACATATGAATATGATGTCCTCAAGTCATCACTTATTTATTCTGTTACATATGAATATGATGTCCTCAAGTCATCACTTATTTATTCTGTTATATATGAATTTGAATATAAGTCATTACTGATTTATTCTGTTACATATGAATATGAGACCTCAAGTCATCACTGATTTATTCTGTTACATATGAATATGATGACCTCAAGTCATCACTGATTTATTCTGTTATATATGAATATGAATATCTCAAGGCATCACTGATTTATTCTGTTACATATGAATACGATGTCATCAAGTCATCACTGATTTATTCTGTTATATATGAATATGAATATCTCAAGGCATCACTGATTTATTCTGTTACATATGGATATGATGTCATCAAGTCATCACTGATTTATTGTTACATATGAATATGATGACCTCAAGTCATCACTTATTTATTATGTTACATATGAATATGAGATCTCAAGTCATCACTGATTTTCTCTTTCACATATGAATATGATGACCTCAAGCCATCATTGATTTATTCTGTTACATATGAATATGATGACCTCAAGTCATCACTGATTTATTCTGTTACATATGAATATGATGACCTCAAGTCATCACTGATTTATTGTTACATATGAATATGATGACCTCAAGTCATCACTGATTTATTCTGTTTCATATGAATATGACACCTCAAATCATCACTGATTTACTCTTTCACATATGAATATGATGACCTCAAGCCATCATTGATTTATTCTGTTACATATGAATATGATGACCTCAAGTCATCACTGATTTATTCTGTTACATATGAATATGATGACCTCAAGTCATCACTGATTTATTGTTACATATGAATATGATGACCTCAAGTCATCACTGATTTATTCTTATATATAAATATGAATATCTCAAGTCATCACTGATTTACGCTGTTATATATGAATATGAATATCTCAAGTAATCACTGATTTATTCTGTTATATATGAATATGATGACCTCAAGTCATCACTGATTTATTCTGTTACATATTAATATGATGACCTCAAGTCATCACTGATTTATTCTGTTATATATGAATATCTCAAGTCATCACTGATTTATTCTGTTACATATGAATATGATGACCTCAAGTCATCACTGATTTATTCTGTCACATATGAATATGATGACCTCAAGGCATCACTGATTTATTGTTACATATGAATATGATGACCTCAGGTAATCACTGATTTAATATGTTACATATGAATATGATTGTCTCAAGTCATCACTGATTTATTCTGTTACATATGAATATGATGACCTCAAGTCATCACTGATTTATTCTGTTACATATGAATATGATGACCTCAAGTCACACCCGACCGTTCTCTGTGTAGTCCCTCCGGGCTTTGAGTGGACACATTGCATTGTGGTGAGCTGTACTACCGCAGTAGAAACATAATTTCTGGGTGAATCTTCTGGATCTCTCTTCAAATGACAGCCTGGTAACTCCTAGTTCCATGGGCTCAGAACTGACATGATCATTAACAGGACATGATTCAAACATCTGTGTAGTTAGAGAGATAGGCATGACATTCGTAGATTTGGACTGAGGGCGGTGAGTGCGGATGAGGTTATCAATCCTGATAGCCAACGTAACGTACTCAGAAAAGGAATAGTCCTCACCTTTGCAAGTGAGCTCTGCCTGTAGCTCTAGACTTAAGCTGCGACGAAACATGGCCTTAAGTGCAACATCATTCCATCCACTCTGAGCAGCGATAGTTCTGAACTCAATAGCATGGTCGGCGGCCGATTTGCGGCCTTGAGTGAGTTGTATTAGCTGATTGGAAACATCCTTGCCCCCTGCTGGGTATTCAAACACATCCCTGAGTTGTTTAATGAAATACGGGAAAGATTTTTGTAACATACGGTCGGTTTCCCAAACTGCTGCCGCCCACTCGATCGCTTTGCCTGATAGCAAGGACATGAGGAATGCACACTTCTTCTCATCAGAGTCAAAGCTTTCTTCCTGATACATAAAAAAGATCTCAACTTGCCGAATGAAACCATTACATTGTTCCGCAGAACCGTTGAATTTATCAGGCAGAGCAAAATGTACCTTTGCGGGCTTGGGTGGTGGTAGCGATCGCAGGTACTGCGTGAGACAGTCGTTAGCCACTTGAGCCTTAGCCAGTTGGTCACGGTACTCCATGAGAACATTGTTCTGATAAGTCAACGCGGCCTGTAGATCTGTTACCTCTGCTGGATTCTTGAGTGGCGAAGTATTTTGTAATGACGCGGAGGCGGCGTTAGAATCCAAGTGCAGTTTAATAACTTCCACAGCAGACAAATCCAAACAGTAGGCAGAGAATCGTAATCGTAGGAGGCAGAGAATCATACACAGATAGGCAGTCCAATCCAAACAACAAGACAGTGGGCAAATCCAAAGACAGAGACAGGTAAACCAGGCAAAGATCCTACACAAGAAGGCAAACTATGGCAATGGGAAAAACGCTCGGCCATGCTTATATCTAACACAAACACGAAGTACAAGTGAAGCAGAGGGAGCGGAACACAGTCAGTACTCGGGAGAGGGCTCCCTCTGCTGGCATGGGGTTACACTTTATTGTCCTTGCTCCATCCATTCAATAACTGCATCCTTGTATAAGCCGAATGTAAAATAAACGGTAAGACCCATTTCAGGAACTAACAAAATTGCAATTTAAAATCATACACTAAAATACTGAAACACTAATGATGCTGTTTGTAATCTTATGTTTGTGAATGAATCGTTCTTTCTGAATGAATATTTTAGGTAAAGAAATAATTCTCATTCACATTATCGATTCACTGATTTTCCTCCCCCCATAGCAGTGAACCAGGTTGCTCTGTGAACTGTGAACCTCGAGCCAATAGCCTTTGAATATGAGATGTGACAGAGCATGTGATTTATTGAATGTAGTTAACGAATACGCCCTTCACTGAACAAGTTTCTTTTGCGTCTGAACGAGAGAGATCTTCTTGTTTAGAAATGAAATGACCAGACTGGTACATGTCATAAGTGAGTGATATCATCAAACTGATACAAGTTGTTTGTGAATGAAAAACTGAACTGAACTTATACATACCTTGTTTGTGAATTAAATGAATGAGTGTACAGGGTCAGTCGGCCATTTAGCATGTTAATTTCGATCAGAAATCAGCAGAAAGTGGATGCAAGCATGTCAGACCTGTCTGTTATTGGCTGAAGCACAGAGCTTCATCTCAGGAGTCAAAAACGTGCCTGTCAAACACATCAGCTCGCTTTTTTCCATTGGTGTCCTCTTTGTGGTTTTTTTTTTCTTTTTTTTTTTGTACCTTATATTTTTTTTACTTTGTTTGCGGTTTAAGAGATGAAGTCGGTGACACTGATCCATCCTCTCCACAGGAATGCTGTGCCTGTATGCATGTTTCATACGGATTGCATATTCTGAGAATATTTGTTTTCCATTTGAATTGGATCATCTGGAAAGTAGACATTTTACTATTTAAGGATATATTTTTTTATGTCTGTAATTTAAAAATATACATGGTGTTTCACACTCAAGTTCACAGACTGAGACAGCAGAAAAGAGCATCCTGTTTGCTTTCATTATTTCACAAAAGCGCAATTTGTTTTTATTGTGAGATCACACAAATAAATGTAAGGTCTTTTCAGATTTAAAAGATGTATTACTCTTATCTGAATGACCAAAAATGACCAGTATTTTCAGAGCAAATGAGCACATTGGCATCTCAATCTGTCCTGCAGTGAGCTACTGTTCAGCTACCACACACAGCACAGACATCTTGAACAGTGCACATAAAGTATCTCTAGGTTAAGATTACATTAAGAGGACATGTAAAATTGCTAATACTTACATATTTCAGATGATAAGCTATATTTGAGGTCAATGAATGATAGTCGAGCATTTGGATGTCGTACCCAATATACTGTATTACTATAGACTAACTGTTAAGAATCCGTTCGCATGTGGAGGTTATGTTTTTTTTTTTTTTTGCGACTAATCGACTAATAACATTTTGGTCGATCAAGCCTCTTTTGGTTGACTAACGCTTAGTCGACTGTTAGGGGGCAGCTCTACTTGTCATCAATCACCACAATCATCACCAGTTTGCACTAAGCACACAGTCAGCATCTGGTGTACAGGCCCTTCTCCAAAAATTAGCATATTGTGATAAAAGTTCATTATTTTCCATAATGTAATGGTAAAAATGTAACTTTCATATATTTTAGATTCATTGCACACCAACTGAAATATTTCAGGTCTTTTATTGTTTTAATACTTATGATTTTGGCATACAGCTCATGAAAAGCCAAAATTCCTATCTAAAAAAATTAGCATATTTCATCTGACCAATAAAAGAAAAGTGTTTTTAATACAAAAAAAAATCAACCTTCAAATAATTATGTTCAGTTATAAACTCAATACTTGGTTGGGAATCCTTTTGCAGAAATGACTGCTTCAGTGCGGCATGGCATGGAGGCAATCAGCCTGTGGCACTGCTGAGGTGTTATGGAGGCCCAGGATGCTTCGATAGCAGCCTTAAGCTCATCCAGAGTGTTGGGTCTTGCATCTCTCAACTTTCTCTTCACAATATCCCACAGATTCTCTATGGGGTTCAGGTCAGGAGAGTTGGCAGGCCAATTGAGCACAGTAATACCATGGTCAGTAAACCATTTACCAGTGGTTTTGGCACTGTGAGCAGGTGCCAGGTCATGCTGAAAAACGAAATCTTAATCTCCATAAAGCTTTTCAGCAGATGGAAGCATGAAGTGCTCCAAAATCTCCTGATAGGTAGCTGCATTGACCCTGCCCTTGATAAAACACAGTGGACCAACACCAGCAGCTGACATGGCACCCCAGACCATCACTGACTTTGGGTACTTGACACTGGACTTAAGGCATTTTGGCATTTCCTTCTCCCCAGTCTTCCTCCAGACTCTGGCACCTTAATTTCCGAATGACGTGCAAAATTTGCTTTCGTCCTAAAAAAGTACTTTGGAACACTGAGCAACAGTCCAGTTCTGCTTCTCTGTAGCCCATTTCCTGCACACGCCTGTGCACGGTGGCTCTGGATGTTTCTACTCCAGACTCAGTCCACTGCTTCCGCAGGTCCCCTAAGGTCTGGAATCAGTCCTTCTCCACAATCTTCTTCAGGGTCCGGTCACCTCTTCTGTTTTTTTTGCCACACTTTTTCCTTCCCACAGACTTCCCACTGAGGTGCCTTGATACAGCACTCTGGGAACAGCCTATTCGTTCAGAAATTACCCTCTCGCTTGAGGGTGTCAATGATGGCCTTCTGGACAGCAGTCAGGTCGGCAGTCTTACCCATGATTGCGGTTTTGAGTAATGAATCAGGCTGGGAGTTTTTAAAAGCCTCAGGAATCTTTTGCAGGTGTTTAGAGTTAATTAGTTGATTCAGATGATTAGGTTAATAGCTCGTTTAGAGAAACTTTTTCATGATATGCTAATTTTTTGAGATAGGAATTTGGGGTTTTCATGAGCTGTATGCCAAAATTATCAGTATTAAAACAATAAAAGACCTGAAATATTTTAGTTGGTGTGCAATGAATCTAAAATATATGAAAGTTTAATTTTTATCATTACATTATGGAAAATAATGAACTTTTATCACAATATGCTAATTTTCTGAGAAGGACCTGTATGACTAGAACTGCTCCTTAAATTGTGTGATCTGCTTACCTAGATTCCTTACCTCTGTAAGAATTACAGAAACTTCAGACACTTTGATCTTCTGAGATATACTAAGGACACACAGTGCATTAACATACAGACATCTGTTCTCACATCTCACTGAGAGAAAATGCAGGAAACGCCTCTCTCACATATGCAACAGTTCCTACTCATTCCATTCCTTCCCTTCACATAGCTCACTCAGAATGGTCAATAGTAGAATATAATGGTATATATTAATGCAAGTGATATTTACAGTCATGTTTGGTGTCATTTGAATTGTCTCAGTGCAACTGGTACAATGGTGTCTGTCTTACAAAAGTAGATTAAAAGATAATTCATTTCCTAAGAATTAAGAGATATTCTGTATATCTGTAATGGGAGGGAGTGCCCCTTCCTAGGGTCCTCCATGTAAATTACCTTCTGTTCCCATTGAGGTGTAAACTACCCTGGTCTGGGACCTGACCTAATGCAAATTCCAATTGTTAGTTTCTGTCTTCATCTCGGGGGATGTTTGTGTGAGGTATTTAAACGATTGCAGCAAAAGGATCAGGGCCTTCTGTAGCTGGAATGAGCCCATAGTATGAAGTGTGTCCACACACTTCATACTATGTATTTTTCTAAGAGTCAGGTATGCATCTTTTACTATTAGATTCATCTTTGAGAATTTGGTGTCTAGTATTGATTTGATATCTATGAATTGGCTATGTAATTGGCATAATCCTTACCTGACTGATAATAAATTTTTACATTTGATTTACTCTGACTGACTCTGAAACTATTTTCTCAAGGAGATTAAGTGAAGGCTATGTTTCCGCAAATCTGCGTCCAGGGTTAAGTGCATACTAAAACTCAGACTAGATGGAGCATGGGGCGCATCAGGTGAGGTTTTAGATTTCTGGCTAAACCGCTTGACTTTAATTAAGTTGTACGAAGTTATATGACTGTCGGGGGGGCTAGACAGATAGTGCTAGCAGAACCGCTGATTATTGTTTTGAGCTTTAACTAAGTTGTACATGGGTAGCTGAGGGGGACTAAATGGATTAGACATAAACCTCTGACTACTGTTGAGACTGGCGAGTTTGTGATCGTGGGGCACACGTAGAAGTACGGCCGTCGTGGGGCACCCTGAGCAACATAGATTCCTAATGAACGAGTAAAATAAAGTAAAGAGTTAAATTAGAATAATCAAATCTCAGAAGAATAACAATAATAATTAGAGACCAACAAACAACCAATTTGCCTTTCAACCTAAATTCGAGGTCATACTAAAATGGAGTCAGATTAGATAAGAAAATGGAGTCAGATTAAATAATAAAATGGAGTCAGATTTGAGCTTAACCTAAACTGAATAACTTTATGCGCTGAAAGACAGAACACGCAGGAAACCTTCATCCAGCACCGGATACCTTCCTTGGGCCGAGTGCCTGGACCTTACAAATTGGTGACCCCGCCGACGTGATCTCCTTACAAAGTGGTGACTGGTAACGGGATCTGCTAAAAAGGCGAGTGACGTCTTTCAGTGCAATATGGATTTGTACCGAACAAGAGGTTTGACCATCTCCTTCTCTTTCTCCAGCTGCTGTGGTAAGTCAATTCTTTTTTTTGCCTTTTAGAAATATTGAGGGAAAGACAGACGCATCCCATACATACACATATCTAGAATGAGTCGGAATACTCATGTTGTTAGACCGGAGACCGGATCCGGTGGGTTTGAGAATTAGACGAAACCAAAAACTTGTCAGGGACATGATAGCCGCAGCGTAGATGAGGAATGAGATCCCTTGTTCTGAAGTGGAAATATCTCTTTGCATGCCTAAGCAACAAGAGATGAAACTTAAAATTGGAATACCATCATCCAAATTATTGTCTTGTACTCAACGGAGAGTTCAAAATAGAACCTAAAGCTTCACTCAACAAACTGTGTTCTATATTGTTTTATTTGCTTAATTGCAACAAATGAGCAACAATTTAAGGAGAATGAGCAAACAGAATAAAAATGCTAAATTATAAACAATTGGAAAACTTGTTATTTGATAAAGGAAGATCAATTAAGTTGATACATTTGAATATGATATGGAAGTTGGGAAAAACAGAGTCAAACAATAGATGATAATATAAAACAAATGGCTTTGTTTCTGAGAGTGGATCAAAGCACTCACTCAGAATGTTTCTCTCCCTGTTGAATGGGAGGTGTTTATGGCCAAATAGTAACACACAATTAAACATATCACAACTTATACCAACCAAATGCCTAGTGGACCTTCATTTAGTCTTTAAACAGACTACATTAAATAAGCAAACCTTTGAGACGTAAAGACAGTGATTGTGTATTGCATCAGCCCTGAGCTTGCCCAGCTCCTCAGCACTTTTTCATATTCAAATATATTGACATGAGAATGCAATTTGTGTCAACTTAGACCTTATTGCAGATGGAAAATTTCTGACAAGTTGTGATTTGACCATGTACTCCAAATATGCTTGCTTGCATTAAATGTTAACAACTTCAGAGTCTCTCATTGGCTTTGAGAAGGACTAGTTATTGTGCATACAATGTACATGTGTGTACTACTGTGACTGCATGGCCAAATCACAAGGTCTTCTCTAAGACAGAAAAATTGACAATTAAATTATTCCAAAGACTCTCCAGAGACCAGAAATAATATTATTCTAATATATACTATTTTAATATAATATAATTATATTATAAATCAATTTATAATGTACATTATATTATAATCGCCAAGCATGGCACTACATGGAGGAATGTAATTTGCTAACCGTTAAAATTAAAATTCATTGTTCTGCTACCCAGTTCTCAAAAAAGGGAGGAGGTTTATTTTCATTTCAATAGTGTGGCCCCCTTAACAAAAGCCATTGGTGTGGAAGCATTTTGAGCCAGATCACACCTCATACTCACATTCTCATGCTGGCTCCCTGTTACTACAGGACTAAATTTGCATCGCAATTGTAAAACTTCCTTGCCTTTGTTTGGAGCATGACTGTATTTACACAAAGCCACAGTCGAATGCAGCCACAAAACACCATTCGATCTTTTAAATTGACTTGAAAGATAATGAAAGGAGGGTGTAAAAATACTAAACGTCATACCAAAATACAAGAGGTCTTCATGTGCCACAGATATCTAAATGTGTGAACAACACCATAAAACAACATTTGTTAAACAGACAACATCGAAATAGATGAACACATTTCTGCCCACAGATCTGACTGTAATTAGAGCAAATGCAACTAAAGCCATGGACATGGGTCCATTGGAATTCTTGAAGACATGGGTGATAAAAACACCAACTAATCTAGAAAATGTCCCAAGCTGGACTGGGGTCTCTAATGCTCATGACACAGCAGACTGTGAGGGCTCTACTGCAAGAGCAGCATCAGGTGTTACACACTCAGACTGCACTGAAACAGGAGCAGTGATTCAGATCTGACCAACCGAACTCCATTTCATGTGACATCTGGAATTAAAACTACAATACATGAGGATGAATGTAGTTAAAATAATTCCACATGCCTGTACATGAAAGTGATGAAAAGTTCAAAATTAACTGTGGTTCTCTTTGTATTTGTTTCTCTCACAGGTTGACCACTGCAATTCTTTGGAGACCAGATACCAGGAAAGTGTCTGGTCCCATCTGCACCAAGACAGGACAAAAGAATTGTTACATAACCTGAAATGCGGGAGATGAATGTGAAGACACTTGAAGGGGCCATTCACACCTCACAGTAGAACATCACCACGCAAATATCTACATGGCCTCCCGGATTAGAACCGGAACTAAATTTTTGCAACACAGATTGCTATAGACTAGACTCCATTCATCTCCAAGACATGACCATAGAACACACACCTCATCCATTGCATCACCTCATTTAGACTATCCAGTCTGTACACTACACACAGAAGACGATGATGGCTTAGATTACAAATGAGGTACTCCTCTAAAGATCTATTGTCCATCTTCACACTGACAGAACCACATAGCCTCACACACACAGGACAATATAATTTATCCCATGCTAAAATAGACACACAACATATAACTATTTGCAACTGTCTGCAAACTCATGGAACAACACTGTAACACACATTTGCATGAATAGTCACAGATTGATGGCACAAATTTTGAACACAGAGGCAGACAAGCCTTTACAATTTAAAATATTGAATCTTTATGATTGTTATTAGAGTGGTTGAGAAGCCAGAGGGCCCCTGGTTTCCCAACACATCACTAATGACAATAAGCATTATTAAAATGATTAAATGTGAAGTGCCTGCACTTCATTTCTGTCAGTCAATTATAAAATTTACAATTCTACCAAACAATCAACTGTGACTTAGCCTTCATATCAGATACCATTCACACACACACACACACACACACACACACACACGTTAGGAATTTAGGATTTCCATTGTAGGAAAATGTTTTAATCATGTTCTAACCTTACATCTTCTTAAGTGGCTTGCAATAGAAGATTCCTGAATTAACAGTGTGATTATTATATATATATATACCTTCATAATTGTGATTGAATATGATTCTTATTGTCATTATATGACTTGTTTATTGATGCATACCTCTAAATTAATGCTCAAGTTAAACTGACCTCTTGCTGCATTTTCCTTTGAGTCATTCATACCAAAATGTACATTGGACCACTCTACCATATTTGACCTTGAAAGACTTTTAACATCAGATGTACCACTTGCACTGGCTGACATGAATTCATCAGGTTTCTTTTTTGTTTTATTTTTCTTATGTTAACTTATGACTTTTCTATTTTAGTCCATGGGTGATGAAATTTTAAGCTGATCAAAATTCAGTCATTGGATGGCCACTAAGATGCTTTTCAGGTGTCTCACACAAAGCAGTGTGTAACCAGTGAGAACCCTTCACCTGTTGGAGCCTGCTCAGAAATCTGCACAGTTGGAACTGACAAGATTCATCAAAAGAGGCAAGAAAGACAGAGGGAAGGTGTCACTAAAGATGGAAAGACACGTCAAGCTAAAAAGGCCTGGACTGATTCAATGAACTATGCACATGGGTTGTTCCCAACCAGACAGATTAATCTCTTAAACCTGTTCATCCACCTGCTGAATTCAAACTACATGCACCTGTTGAGAATGGTGTACACAAAGGCCTTTCTCAAGGCCTCTACAACAACAAATACTACATCACAAGGACTACAAGAGCCTGACAAGTGACCCCTATGAGAATCATCTGTATTCGTGTCATGTGGTCAAAGGGCGGACTGTAAGAATTACAGAAACTTCAGACACTTTGATCTTCTGAGATATACTAAGGACACACAGTGCATTAACATACAGACATCTGTTCTCACATCTCACTGAGAGAAAATGCAGGAAACGCCTCTCTCACATATGCAACAGTTCCTACTCATTCCATTCCTTCCCTTCACATAGCTCACTCAGAATGGTCAATAGTAGAACATAATGGTATATATTAATGCAAGTGATATTTACAGTCATGTTTGGTGTCATTTGAATTGTCTCAGTGCAACTGATACAATGGTGTCTGTCTTACAAAAGTAGATTAAAAGATAATTCATTTCCTAAGAATTAAGAGATATTCTGTATATCTGTAATGGGAGGGAGTGCCCCTTCCTAGGGTCCTCCATGTAAATTACCTTCTGTTCCCATTGAGGTGTAAACTACCCTGGTCTGGGACCTGACCTAATGCAAATTCCAATTGTTAGTTTCTGTCTTCATCTCGGGGGATGTTTGTGTGAGGTATTTAAACGATTGCAGCAAAAGGATCAGGGCCTTCTGTAGCTGGAATGAGCCCATAGTATGAAGTGTGTCCACACACTTCATACTATGTATTTTTCTAAGAGTCAGGTATGCATCTTTTACTATTAGATTCATCTTTGAGAATTTGGTGTCTAGTATTGATTTGATATCTATGAATTGGCTATGTAATTGGCATAATCCTTACCTGACTGATAATAAATTGTTACATTTGATTTACTCTGACTGACTCTGAAACTATTTTCTCAAGGAGATTAAGTGAAGGCTATGTTTCCGCAAATCTGCGTCCAGGGTTAAGTGCATACTAAAACTCAGACTAGATGGAGCATGGGGCGCATCAGGTGAGGTTTTAGATTTCTGGCTAAACCACTTGACTTTAGTTAAGTTGTACTCAGTTGCATTAACTATGGGGGGCTAGTAACAGTACTGGTCATAACCGCTGGTTATTGTCTCAGCTTTAATTAAGTTGTACGAAGTTATATGACTGTCGGGGGGGCTAGACAGATAGTGCTAGCAGAACCGCTGATTATTGTTTTGAGCTTTAACTAAGTTGTACATGGGTAGCTGAGAGGGACTAAATGGATTAGACATAAACCTCTGACTACTGTTGAGACTGGCGAGTTTGTGATCGTGGGGCACACGTAGAAGTACGGCCGTCGTGGGGCACCCTGAGCAACATAGATTCCTAATGAACGAGTAAAATAAAGTAAAGAGTTAAATTAGAATAATCAAATCTCAGAAGAATAACAATAATAATTAGAGACCAACAAACAACCAATTTGCCTTTCAACCTAAATTCGAGGTCATACTAAAATGGAGTCAGATTAGATAAGAAAATGGAGTCAGATTAAATAATAAAATGGAGTCAGATTTGAGCTTAACCTAAACTGAATAACTTTATGCGCTGAAAGACAGAACACGCAGGAAACCTTCATCCAGCACCGGATACCTTCCTTGGGCCGAGTGCCTGGACCTTACACCTCCATGATTATTTACGTGATTATAATAATTTGAATTATTCATTTTTGTTAACGTTTTTAAACAGAATATTGTATTTTCACAGCTGGAGGGCGCATATTCAAAACAAAGAAATACCAGATTGCATAGTTTAATGACGCTGTGGAACCATGGGAGTTGTCGTCTTCATCCCCACAGCCGACTTCACTCAGAAATCATGTTCATGGATTATCTCATTATTTATTAACATAGTAGAACGAATCATGTTGAAGCTGAAAGCTGTAGAAGTGAAAAGAGGCCGCTGAACAAGTGTGACACACAGTTTGAAAGCAGTAGAGCTTTTATAATGCCATAGTCAAACGCTTCTGCTCCTTCCGGTTGTGCATATGTGGAAAAAAAGTCAATGCTGTTTTATCATACCAGATAAGTTTGAAAGTTCTGTTATAATACTACTCTGTGCAGGTGTCACAGGTCTATAAAATGCACAACATATTAAAAAAGCGTCTTTAGTGTTTCCATGTTTTCTACCTAACAGTACCAGAAATCGACGGGGTTATGACTTCACTGGCAGGCGACACAATGACACGATGGACACGGTCCGTGTCACTAGTTAAAATTTCTTATTTCTCTGGATTCAAAAATTCTTCAAAACATTTGGGATAGTACACACAAAGCCAGCAAAAATATATAACACTGTTCTAATGGATTTTGGATATTTTAATTAAAGTAAATTGTATTGTACTGTCACTGGGTGACTAATCCGGGCGGAACTGTAGTGTGGGAAATATTTCCGCCCGGACTAATTTAAGTGAAACATAAGTTCTGTTCCGGTTGGCCCAAGGCGGGGAAATTATCCAAAATACATGTCAGGTGTGGGAAGAGGACGTGTTGGATACCGATTGGAGGATCGGGAAGGATGCAGTGATATAAAAGGGGCTGGTTTATGAACAGGAGGAGGTTTTCTGTTCTGCTGTTGTTCCACGTGATACGGAAGTGGCTGGTGTGGCGTGGATGTTGCGATTTACGGGCTGCAACGGAGAATCCAAGGAAAATGGATATTGGAAGTGCGGAGGAAGTTAAGTGATCGACCTTTTGTATGTTGTGTTTACCTCTTATTGTGGATTGAGTTGAAGGAGCGATCCTACGTTTGGAAGGCCCCTGAGTGAAGGAGATCAGTGAATTAGTGTTGGGAGAGGACAACACTGTGCACTGGTGGGTGAAGACTTTATGAACATTTCTTGTATATTGTGGAGAGTGAATGACGGATGTGGAGGGAGACTAACTGCCTTTAAGAAAGGATTCCGACTGCATATCTCTCCGTAGCAGTGGAAAATCCCCCCCCCCCTCTTGTGTTGATCTGATAATCCTCAGTGCTTGTGTGTTTACTCAGTGTTGATAGTAGTGCCTTGCGTTGGAGATCGCTGGGAAAGACGGAGAGACTCCGGTGTACGATATATCTGCCTGCTGTGGTCTGCCCTCCTGCCTTTTGTCCATCTGACCCGCCCTGTCAGGACTCTGAGCCCGAAACGGGAATACACCACCGATCTTCTTTCACTGAGTGTGTGGAGTGCGGTGAGTGCTGCTATATTGAAGTGTACACACGAGAAGAATTGTAGTGCCTTTGTGGTGTGTGGTGTTTGTCCGTGGTTGTGTCCCTGGTCGTAGGAAGAGGCCTGACGGAGAGGAGTAGTGTATTGGTGGCAACCACAGTCTTTACCTTAAGTAAGCTGGAGCTCGGACGTGTTGGAGGCGCCTCTGGAGGAGGTTGGATGTCGTTGCCCACGCAGCAATCTCTGTAAGCTTTTAAATCAAAGCCTTATCCTTTTTATCCATGTGACGTTGTGTCCTTGGCCCTGTCGGCAACCACCGGCCTTGTGCGTGTCGTCTGTGCTGTTTATTTGACGAGGGAAGCGAAGGACAACAGCCGATCCTCCCCCGTGTGCCCCCTTGTCAAGCTGGGCGGGAAGCCCAGTATTGTTTGCAGTTTCACCTGTAAGGCCCACCAGCCGTCAGTCATCGACTAAACCCGTATCTGCTTGGAATACAGACCTCTGAATATCTTCAGTGGTGAGTAGCGCATTAACAGCTCAGCCCTGTGAATACCCACCTGTGTATGGAACACTGTACTTACATTGAGAGCTAGAACCCCTGCACGCTAACAGCTCAGCCCTGTGAATACCCACCTGTGTATGGAACACTGTACTTACATTGAGAGCTAGAACCCCTGCACGCTAACAGCTCAGCCCTGTGAATACTTACCTGTGTATGGAACACTGTACTTACATTGAGAGCTAGAACCCCTGCACGCTAACAGCTCAGCCCTGTGAATACTTACCTGTGTATCGAACACTGTACTTACCTGAGAGCTAGAACCCCTGCACGCTAACAGCCCAGCCCTGTGAATACCCACCTGTGTATCGAACACTGTATTTACCTGAGAGCTAGAACCCCTGCACGCTAACAGCCCAGCCCTTTGAATACTTACCTGTGTATGGAACACTGTACTTACTTGAGAGCTAGAACCCCTGCACGCTAACAGCTTCGCCCTGTGAATACTCACCTGTGTATTGAACTCTGTATTTACCTGAGAGCTAGAGCCCCTGCACGTCAACTGCCTAGCTCTTGCTTTAAACTTACCTGGAGTGGAGTCGGCGGGAAATTAAGGGCTGAAGTGGAGTGTTGTCGAGGAAGGGCTGAAGAGGAGTGTTCTTGAGACTGGAATCCGTATTTGTGGATAAAGAATAGTTCGAGTCATCATTAGTTTTAAAGTTCCCTTACCCCTTTCCCCAAACTTTTAAACAAATAAAATTGTTACATTTTAATCTTGGTTGTCCGTCCATTCATTGGGGTGTTGTGGGACCTCCTCGAGGTGGAAGTTAGAGGGAGGAGCGAGACCCGTTGAATTGGTGGTCCGCTCCGGCCTGTGACAGATTTTGGCGTAGTCGGCAGGGTTCCACCTCGAGTTGAGCGACCGCGGCTCCCCAATGGCGGACGAGGCAGTGCCTGAGGCCCCACCCCGAGTCATGCCCATTTTCTTGGGAGCCCCCTGGGCACCGAAGTATGGAGGGCCGGGATCTGAGATACGGCTGTCGGAATGGAAAGCCCAGGTCGAATATCTGGCTGGGATTCAAGGATTGAGCGCCCCCCAGAAACTGCAGTTTGTGATAAATTCCCTAGAGGGGGAGGCCCAACGGGAAGTCCAGGCTGCCCCAGAGACAGTCCGAGCTACTGCACAAGATGTGTTGGACTTCCTCACAGGAACATATGGGGATGCAACCCCAGTAGCGGTCCTTCGGGCCCAGTTTTTCAATTGCAAGCAAGGGCAGCAACAATCCTTAAGGGCCTTCACAGTACCTTTAATTAATGGATTTTTTTTTCTCTCCATTTTTTTCCATTGGCTCAGTTAGCTTTCTCTGTGGTAATCAGTAACACTGTCTGCCTTAGTAAATAATCCTTTCTTTGTTCACTGTATTATCTGAGTCTGCTGCTAGTGTCCACTGTACCTTCTCCAGCTGCCCCTTCCTGGTCAAGGTCAGGGTGGCAGCTAAAGAGGAGAAGTTAGAGATGAAGCAGCGATAGTATCCTGCCAATCCTAAAAAGGCTCATACCTGGGTCTTAGTCACTGAGTGGAGTGCACCACACTGCCTCCACTTTCTTCTCCTGCATCCGAATAAGACCCCGCCCAACTTGGAAGCCAAGGTACTTCGCTTCGGAGAGTGCAAGGTGGCATTTGCGAGGGTGCAGTGAGTCCTCTGGAGTTCCGATTGCACCCTCCGTAATTGGTCCAGGTGGTCTTCCCATGCCTCGGAGTGGATTATGACGTCGTCCAGATATGCGGCGGCATAGGACTAATGGGGCCACAAGAGGTCCATCATCCTCAGGAATGTGGCGGATGCCCCATGGAGGCCAAGGGAAAGGGTCCGGTACTGCCAGTGGCCACAAGGGGTAGAAAAAGCTGTTTTATGTTTAGCATTCTCAGAGGGGGGTACCTGCCAGTAGCATTTGGTAAGGTCCAACGTCGAGATAGATATACCGGGCCCTTCCCAGTCATTCCAACAGCTCATCGACCCAAGGCATGGGGTTTCCGTCAAACTCAGAAAACTTGTTGAGGCAGCGGAAGTCATTGCAGAAACGGAGGGTGCCGTCTGGTTTCGGGACAATTACAATTGGGCTGGACCAAGGGCTGCGTGATGGTTATATCACCCCCAACTTAAACCGTTTTAAGGTCTTAGTTTTATTTCCTCCATAATAGCTCACCGACGAGCCTCAGGGATGAAGTAGGGCTATTGTCTGATGACAATGGTCATTCTGCAGGATGCTGGACTGTCAGGTAAGAGAGGAGAACTCATCAGAGAACATCAGAAAATCAGAGAACTAAATGCTGCAACTCCCTCATCTGGGCAACCGAAAGGTAGTGGTTGACATCTACAATCACTATATCAGAGAAGGAGAGGGCTGCGAGCATTTTTTAAGAAGGTTGATGTGGTAGAGCTGCTCCGCTCTCCTCCTTCCTGGCTGGAATACATGGTAAGTTACCGGCCCAATCCTTTCTAGCACCATGTAGGGACTCTGCCAGATGGCCAGGAACTTGCACGCAGCATTGGTGACTAGGACCATGACTCTGTCTCCATACTGGAAGTCTCCTGTGGTTGGGCTGCTTCGTTGTAGTGGCACTGTTGAGCCTGCTGCACTTTACTTAAGTGTTCCCAAACTAATGGCATGACTAAGTTGATCCTTTCCGTTATCTGTTTTACAAGCTTGATCATCGAGCGATGGGCTGCCGGCTGTTGTTCCCAGGCCTTTGCCATATCCAGGAGGCAGCGGGGTTGTCAGCAGAAGAGGATGTAAGGGATCATAAGGTCCCAGTCGCGTTTGTTCTCCGTGACCACGCGTCTCAACATCTGCTTCAGAGTTCAATTAAAGCATTCGACCAGTCCGTCAGTTTGGGGATGGTACACTTTGGTCCTCAACTGCTTCACCCAAAACAGTCTGCAGAGATCAGCCATTAGCCAAGACATAAAGGGGGTGCCCTGATCGGTCAGGATCACTGCTGGGATGCCGAATCAGCTGGAGAGCAGGAAAAAGTCCTGGGCAATGGCTTTGGCGGTGGCTTTTCAGCGGGGAACTGCCTTTTGGGTACTGGGTGGCATAGTCGACAATCACCAGGATGTGTTCATGCCCTCGGGCAGACTTGGGCAATGGCCCCTTTGGTTCCATCCCGATGCACTCAAAAGGCACCTCATTGATGGGCAGCAGTATCAGCTGACTGAGGGGAGGCATTCTGTGTAACGCCACTTGGCAGGTCAGACAGGATTGGCAGGACCGCTTTACTTCGGCCTCCAGGCCTGGCCAGTGGAAACGGTCGCGGATTCATTGGGTGGTGTTTGTGGCATCTAGATGTCCTGCCAAAGGATGGGAGTGCCCCAGGGTGGGTGCCAGACTGAGCTTCCTTGCCTTCGATGACCCTGACCTGTGTCCACTATTGATTCAGCCTGTCATCCATTCCAAATGAGCCCCCTCCTGTCACCTATTGGAATACATCATAGAAGAGGTTAGGATTTTGGAAGGGGGACACCTTATCTCCCGCTGTCTGAAGCCAGAACAACGGGGAGCTGAAGAGATCCCCTCTTGGGCTGGCAGGCTGCATAGCTGTTGCCAGCAGGTGGTCAAACTTGGGCAGTCTCTCAAAAATTTACATTTACATTTAATCATTTAGCAGACGCTTTTATCCAAAGTGACTTACAAATGAGAAAAATGAAAGCAGTCAGGGCAACAAGAGAACAACAACAGTATACAAGGTCCATGACAAGTCTCAGTTAGTCTAGTACAGAACGCATAGCTAGGTTTTTTTTTTTTAATAAATGAAAAGAAAAGAAAAAAGTGCTAGTATTAGTTGGTTAAGTGCTGTCAAAAAAGATGAGTCTTTAGATGTTTCTTGAAAATGAGTAAAGACTCAGCTGTATGAATTGAGATTGGTCATTCCACCAGCTAGGCACAGTCTTGGAAAAGGTCCGTGAGAGTGATTTTGAACTTCTTTGGGATGGCACCACAAGGCATCGTTCACTTGCAGAGCGCAAACTTCTGGAGGGCGCATAAGATTTAACCAGTGAGTTTAAGTATGTTGGTGCCGTACCAGTGGTCGTCTTGTAGGCAAGCATCAGTACCTTGAATTTGATGCGAACGGCTACTGGTAGCCAGTGTAACCTGATGAAGAGAGGAGTAACGTGAGATTTTTTTGGCTCATTAAAGACAACCCTTGCTGCTGCATTCTGGATCAACTGCAGAGGCTTGACAGTACATGCAGGAAGGCCCTCCAGGAGAGCATTACAGTAGTCCAGTCTGGAGAGAACAAGAGCTTGGACAAGAAGTTGGGTGGCTTGCTCTGACAGGAAGGGTCTAATCTGCCTAATGTTGTATAAGTCAAATCTGCAGGACCGGGTCGTTTTAGCAATCTGGTCTGTGAAGCTTAACTGATGATCCATCACAACTCCTAGGTTTCTGGCTGTCCTCTAAGGAGCAATGGTTGAAGAACCCAGCTGTGTAGAGAAGTTGTGATGAAGTAATGGGTTAGCTGGAATCACCAGGAGTTCCATCTTTGTAAGGTTAAGCTGAAAGTGATTGTCACTCATCCAGCTAGAAATGTCACTCAGACAGGCTGAAATGAGAGCAGCTACCGTCGGGTCATCTGGTTGGAATGAGAAGTAGAGTTGGGTGTCATCAGCGTAGCAATGATAAGAAAAGCCATGCTTCTGAATGACAGATCCTAATGACGTCATGTAGATGGAGAAGAGAAGTGGTCCAAGTACTGAGCCTTGAGGAACCCCAGTAGCAAGGTGTTGTGACTTAGAAACTTCACCCCTCCAAGACACACTGGAGGATCTGTCAGACAGGTAGGACTTAACCCACAGGAGTGCGGTTCCAGAGATACCCATTTTTCTGAGGGTGGACAGGACAGAAATGGTCACTTTGCAAACTGGGACTTGTCAGGTATCTCCATGGACATAGGTTATGGGGAGGAAGATTTTATACTCCATTCGTGGGGCAAGGATGTGAGACTGTACCATTGGCATGGGTTCATCCTGTGGACAGGGAGACGCTGGCCTGCTTACTGGTCACTGGGTAATTTGGTAATTCTTCACTCATATGCCTGCATTCTCATCCAGTGTCACAGGGTGAAAAATCACATGACAAGGAATGCTCGGTAAATGCCTCGGAGGGTGGCGGTATAGAGAAATGTGCAGATGGGTGCTCTGGTGCCGTGTGTGCTCTCTTTCTTCATCCTTGTGCAGTCAGTGTATCAGTGTATCAGACTGATCAGCTGATGATGAGGATGGGCAGGTGTTCCTCGCTTCTTTCCAGGGTGACGCTGATGAATCTTCGAGACGCTTGTCACAGTATGTATAACCATGGTTCCCCGAATAGAGAACGAGATGTTGTGGCAACATCACCGTATAAGAACACCTCTTGATGTGATGAATGTCTGAAGCCCTGTACCATCCTGCCAATCCTATTGGCCAAATAACACTTGGCAACGCCTTACGCATGCGTAAGCATAGTAGACCTGCGTGCCACACGCTATTTTGCTCAGATTTCATGATACTAAGGAAACGCTATAAAAGTACAGACGGCCCGAACCGCAGCATCTAGTTCCCGATTCAGAGAATCGTGGTTAAATACATAACCGAGATGCTCCCTTTCAAACGTCACTTCAATGTTTTGGTTACGTAACTGTTTGGCAACACTATACCATCACGCCATGACATTATGTGAGATTGTTGGGTTCTGAGGAAAGCATCTGCTCAATCTGTAAGAACTGGGAGCCAGGGGCCATTCTCACATCCAGGCTGCAAAATTTGACAAAAGTGCTCTGTGTGGATCATCCTGCCGCAGCATATATATCATCCACTAAGGAAGGCTTGCGATAAAGCCACCACACTCGTGGAATGAACTCTAATTCCTAACTCGGATAGTTAGGATTTGGTCACACCAAAACTTTCACAAATACTGGCGCAAAGTCCATGCACGAAGATGAAAAGGAAAGAGCTTGTAAATCCCCAACTCTATTGAGGTAGGATAAAGTTAATAGTAGAACTGTCTTTAGAGTCAGGATTTTTTCATTCACAGGTTCCAAGGGCTCAAACAGATAACCCTCGTAATACAATGGACAGATCCCATGATGGAACTTGCGCAGGGTGGAAAGGCCGCAGCCATCGCGAACCCTGCATAAATTGAGAGACCAGGGGATGATAGCCCACTGAAACGCCATCTACATATGCATGGTTATCTGATATGGAAGCCTTGTATATTTTTAAAGTGATGTTAATCCCTCTGAAAAACAGTCCAGTAAACAGAAGAAACTCCAGTACTGAAGCGACGGGGCGGAAAGCTGGATCCAAATTACGAAGTCTACACCAGGTAGTAAACCGTTTCCATTTGAAGACATATAAACATCTTGTAGAAACTTCCCTAGAATTAATTGTAATAGTAGTTAATAGTTATTGTAGTTGTTCCACTCAGTTCAACCATCTTATGGATAGCACCACTGGAATTGGCCAAATTGGAGGAAAAGCATTCAAACTGGTTCTGGGCCATTCGTGGGGTAGCATCCAGTTCCAGGGTAGATGGAAGAGATATGGAGAACCATAGAGGGCAATGTTTAGTCATGCTCGATGTTAATAAGTCCACTTCCACCTCTCCAAAAGCTTGCGATATAGAGCTCACAGTTTGTGGGTGCAACCTCCATTCCCCTTCCTCCAGTCTTGAGAGCAAATCTGCTCCAAAGTTCAAGTGTCCAGGGACGTGAACCGCTCGGATCGACAGAAATCTGTTCTGAGACCATAGAAGGATCTTCCGCACAAGCTTGCATAGCGGAACAAGAGCGTAATCCTCCTTGCGGTTTCAAATACAACAAATACTGTGCAAATAAATGCACAGACACTATTTAAACTGAACAGATGACGTCACTGATTTCAGTGATGAACTGCCTTTAACTGTCATTTTGCATTATTGTCACACTGTTTTCCTAATGAATGTTGTTCAGTTGCTTTGACGAAATGTATTTTGTTTAAAGCGCTATATAAATAAAGGTTACTTGACTTGACTAGTGATTATTTTGACTTATGTCTGTTCTAGAGACATGATACAACTTTTTGATAAAGCTCTCATTGGTTTTCTTTTGGAAATATTTTTCAAATTTATACTGAATGCATTTATGACTGTAAAGCATGTCGGTGTGTGTTAAAATCGTGCTTAAAATCGAAATCGCAAAATTGATAAAAAAAATTGTGATAGTTTTTTTTTTTCTGTCCATATCACAGAGCCCTAATTTATATACAAAAATAACATTCTATAAATAAACATGACTTAGAGCACCTATATCTCTAAAATGTCTATAACCTGTAAACATTTGCCCAAGCATACATTTGCAAGTTATACTGTACATACATTAACAGGATTACAAAAACATTACTTAACAATGAATTACTTCATTACTTAAAAACACAACTAAAAGTTTATTTTCCTTTAAATAGAAAATTCTTACATACTACAAAATAATTTCAGAAGAAATGAGCAGTTCTGTAAAATAATGTTTAAAATGAAATCCACTCACAAGAGATGAAGACATGGAGTCACCTCATGGGGGATGAATACTCTACACTTTAAATTTAAAGTGAAAAAGTTTGTTTAAAAACATGTGATCAAGCATCCATGCCAGTTGTTGTCAGTATGAAGTCTGTCATAAAGGCAAGTGGGTTACAGTCCAGCTTCGGTTTGGTTCTTTCTTGACCTTCAGCCCAAATGGAAGCAGGAGCTAAAATGAGAAGAATACAGACCACATTAACACACAGCTTGCTGGAATACACAGCTGTACTATCGAGTAGCCATGTAACAATGTCCAAGTGCAATAATGTCCATTCAGCCAGTGTTTTCCTAAATAACCCATACATTATTAGGGCTCCAAAAGCCAAGCAGAAAGAATGTACATTATATGATCAGCTGAGTGTATTCTCCTTTTTTTATACTCATGAAATGTTAGACAAAACAAAAAGTACTAGTCTCATATACATAATTTCACAAAAGAGAAAATTGGTTGGAATAAAGGACAAAAGAAATGGAGAAAGTATTGGTTTGAGTAGAGACATCTAACCAACAAAGAGATAGAGCTCTAGACACTCAATTCAATCTTAAATACATAAATAATAAAGAATTGATAAATACGCAGATAGATAATCAAGAAAGGGTTTTTATTCACCAAAAGCTATTGTATTGTTTCTACCTCGAAAACAGTACATGAGTCATGTGGACCTATATTATGGTTATTTTTTACAGTTTAAAAAATGATTGGCTCTGTTAAATTTCACTACATGGAAAGAACAAATCAGAACATTCTTCTGAAGTTCACGTTTTGTGTTCCATAGAGTCATAAAGGTCTGGAAAAAAAATCCAAGTAGATGGTGACAGATATAAAAAAAAAAAAAAAAAAATTGGTAAGTTAATTATCAGTTTAATGTTTATCATATTTCATTTGGGGAGTTATACTGACATTTGTTACATAAACATCATTGGTTTGTAAATGTACTTGCCGAAAGAACTCACTTTACACTATATATATATATATATAGACTGGACAGGTCTTTCTGGCAGACCGGGGACCAAAAAATAAAAAATAAAATTGATATATACAGTACATACCATATAATCATTATATGTTTATCTGTGCCATTCACTACGACTTTAACACTTACCTAGCAAACAGCTAATGGTTTCACACTCTCTCTTGTCTGTATTAAAGAAGATAATTAGAAATTACATTTTTGCCAGTCACAAGTTGTCCAAAGTAATTACATGTAATGGTTAAATGGTTAGTTTACCCAAAAATGAAAATTCTGTCAGTAATTACTCATGCTCAGGTTGTTCCAACCCAGTCAGACTTTCATTCATCTTCTGAAGAAAAACTAAGATATTTTTTGATGAAATTTGAAAGCTGCCTCACTCCTTCGTATGCTTCTAGGGAATTTAATTCTGCTGGCCTAGAAAAGTTAGTAACGACATCTTTAAAAAAATATTCCAAATGACTACAGTGGATCAACTAGAAGTTTATCAAGCAATGAGATTACTTTTTGTGTGTAAAAAAATAAAAAAAAATAAAAAAAAAATTATATATATATATATATATATATATATAAATAACAACTTTATTCAACTATTAATTTTCTTAAGTGTGGGCCTCTGATGTGAGTTCACGAGAGCATCACGATGCATACGTGAGGACTGAGAAGATGACGCATGGAGATGGGTCTGGATGTGGGGTTTAAAATGGTTCTAAAGTGTGCATTTCCTGGATGTCAGAATCATGAGAAACCAAAAAGAAAACGTAAAAGAGCCTTACCAGTGCTGCAGAATTAATGGCTTACCTTTCACTTTCCCATCAAATGATCACGAGCATCATCTTCTCAGTTCTCACGCATGCATGCATTTTAAATTTCATGAAAAATATCTTAATTTGTGTTCCAAAGGTCTTACGGGGTTGGAACAACATGAGGGTGAGTAATTACTGACAGAATTTTTGGGTGAACTAACCATATACAGAACAATTTTAGATTCAAATTCAATTTCTATTGTTTATAGATCTGCCAGCTTCTCACACCAGCCAATCAGAGCACACTGCCCCTCCCGAATACTGATTATTCACACCTGCACCTCATCATCACACCTCATCATCACCTCCATCATAAATACACACACCTTACCCCAACTCACTGTCCGGTCTCACTACCTTACCTCATCCAGCAATCTCTCAGCTTTGTCCTCATTCCTTCTTAATTGTATCTGCCTTGTCACCCATTGTATCATTCATCAGTCCTCTCACTGTGAGTGGAAACATTCCATTTGCAGCCAGACTCGACGTGCAAATCCAGTTATCTGAACGTCGAACTACAACGTCCCTTGGACATCGATATGAGGTTCAAAATTTGACCGTTGGGCTAAGGATTTTTTTTTTTGGGACGTCTGTAGAACGTGCAGAAAAGGTTCAGGAATCGACATAAGTTTTATACATATAAACAGAAAGCAATCCTATGATTTCTGATATAAATATCACATGTAGCCTATACTCCTCTGAAATATTTAGGTGATAAATTAATGTAATCTACAAATGTTTAAAAACATAGGCCTAATTAAAGTACCATAATATGACCATATAAAATCTTACATGTATTTATTTATTTATTTGAGTGGTATTTTTCACTGGAGCATTGACAGAAATCGCAGTTTACATCTGTATTAGATCTATAAATTAAATATAGTTAATTAAAGTTAAATAGATTAAAATATATTAACATTTAATTTGAAATAGTATTATATCATATAAAAAATATAGGTTTCAATATAGGTTTTGATATAAGTTTTTAATATATGTGACATATATAAAATTGGACGTTTTCACATGTTCGCACATACATAAGTTCTTGCATATTTTTTTTTCGTTAATTCTTAGTTTTTGCCTTGATAATAGAAAATATGAGCTAGGCATCATGTATGACAGTCAAAAATGGGATATGAGCAACAAAATGATCAGATCCTGCCATTAGCTATATAGAAGACATATCTTGTATGTTCCAAAAGAAAATATGTACTCAGCCCACTCAGGCTTATATGTGGATATGAAGAAGCAATACAGGAGACCTATATTTCCTGTATATGCACATATATGCACCTCAATTTTGCCTATATGTGGCATATATACAGTATTGTTCAAAATAATAGCAGTACAATGTGACTAACCAGAATAATCAAGGTTTTTAGTATATTTTTTATTGCTACGTGGCAAACAAGTTACCAGTAGGTTCAGTAGATTGTCAGAAAACAAACAAGACCCAGCATTCATGATATGCACGCTCTTAAGGCTGTGCAATTGGGCAATTAGTTGAAAGGGGTGTGTTCAAAAAAATAGCAGTGTCTACCTTTGACTGTACAAACTCAAAACTATTTTGTACAAACATTTTTTTTTTTCTGGGATTTAGCAATCCTGTGAATCACTAAACTAATATTTAGTTGTATGACCACAGTTTTTTAAAACTGCTTGACATCTGGGTGGCATGGAGTCAACCAACTTGTGGCACCTCTCAGCTGTTATTCCACTCCATGATTCTTTAACAACATTCCACAATTCATTCACATTTCTTGGTTTTGCTTCAGAAACAGCATTTTTGATATCACCCCACAAGTTCTCAATTGGATTAAGGTCTGGAGATTGGGCTGGCCACTCCATAACATTAATTTTGTTGGTTTGGAACCAAGACTTTGCCCGTTTACTAGTGTGTTTTGGGTCATTGTCTTGTTGAAACAACCATTTCAAGGGCATGTCCTCTTCAGCATAGGGCAACATGACCTCTTCAAGTATTTTAACATATGCAAACTGATCCATGATCCCTGGTATGCGATAAATAGGCCCAACACCATAGTAGGAGAAACATGCCCATATCATGATGCTTGCACCTCCATGCTTCACTGTCTTCACTGTGTACTGTGGCTTGAATTCAGAGTTTGGGGGTCGTCTCACAAACTGCCTGTGGCCCTTGGACCCAAAAAGAACAATTTTACTCTCATCAGTCCACAAAATGTTCCTCCATTTCTCTTTAAGCCAGTTGATGTGTTCTTTGGCAAATTGTAACCTCTTCTGCACATGCCTTTTTTTTAACAGAGGGACTTTGCGGGGGATTCTTGAAAATAGATTAGCTTCACACAGACGTCTTCTAACTGTCACAGTACTTACAGGTAACTCCAGACTGTCTTTGATCATCCTGGAGGTGACCATTGGCTGAGCCTTTGCCATTCTGGTTATTCTTCTATCCATTTTGATGGTTGTCTTCCGTTTTCTTCCACGTCTCTCTGGTTTTGCTCTCCATTTTAAGGCATTGGAGATCATTTTAGCTGAACAGCCTATCATTTTTTGCACCTCTTTATAGGTTTTCCCCTCTCTAATCAACTTTTTAATCAAAGTACGCTGTTCTTCTGAACAATGTCTTGAACGACCCATTTTCCTCAGCTTTCAAATGCATGTTCAACAAGTGTTGGCTTCATCCTTAAATAGCGGCCACCTGATTCACACCTGTTTCTTCACAAAATTGATGACCTCAGTGATTGAATGCCACACTGCTATTTTTTTGAACACACCCCTTTCAACTAATTCAACTAATTGCCCAATTGCACAGCCTTAAGAGCGTGCATATCATGAATGCTGGGTCTCATTTGTTTTCTGAGAATCTACTGAACCTACTGGTAACTTGTTTGCCACGTAGCAATAAAAAAATATACGAAAAACCTTGATTATTCTGGTTAGTCACATTGTACTGCTATTATTTTGAACAATACTGTACGCATATATGCAGTATATATGCACATATATGCATCATATATATATTATCATATATGTGCATATATGCAGCATATATGTGCATATACACTGCATATAGGTTTCATATATGCGCATATATCCACATATAGGTTGTTTCCATGTGGGATAGTATATCCTCATATAAACGCCAAAGGTTCATGGGGCACTAACCTTGTTTTGAGATGCCTTTTATTCGCGATGTCTTGGATAAGTACTTTATTACCCACAATACTGAACAATCCCACAGTGATGCATCTGATTGGTGGAACTCATGTAACTATCTGGTTAAACCCCGCAAAGGTCCGTGAAGACTGAAGATCATTAATAAAAAAATTAAATAAAATACAAACTTGGTAGACTTATCAGTGCAATCATGATCTCCTTGGCTGCCATGATGGCTTTTTTTCAAGGAGGAAAACAAAAGTGTTCAAAGGTGTGAAAACCACTTTAGATAGGGTCATGTAATGTTAGTTGAGTGTAGCGTGTCCGAGGGTCAGCTTGTGGGTTGTGTAAGGGCCAGCATGAGGGACAAGACCTACAAAGTTTTATTGAGTTTTGCAGGGAGGTTGGTAACGTAAGTTTGCGTTTTCATCCACTTTAGCTAGGATACTGTAGCCTTCGTACGGAATGAGTCATATCAAGCATTTTATGATGCCACTGACTGTCAAAACAATGTTTAGCCAAGGCATACCTTTTTATGCATTTACTGAACATTTGTGTAATGGCAACGACATGTGTTGACGGTGATTGCAGTCAGGTACAAAGCACTGCACCATTGGTGACGTTATCGTTAACCGCTTCAAACACACACACAATATATAAAATACACAATGATAAATATAAAAATCAATACACAATACCTATATAAAACACTATTTATTTAGACGATTAATACTGAAAGAACTTCTATTACTGCACATTCACTACATAAAATAAAATTCACTGGAGGAAAAAGTTTGCGCGACCGTCGTCAGATTTGGAAGTCACTCAAAAGGCTCGTTCGCGGCTGTGGGCTTCAGTCGAATTCAGTGAGGCGCGGTGGTTTATGGGATGAGTAGTTCCTTCACTCGAAATGAAAATATGTACTGGGCCTTATACCTTTTACTTTTTATTGGATTTTCTCTCTTTTTCACTTGAAATGATATGTTGTATGCTTATGAGTTCAGCCGTAGCTGGTTATCCTCAGAGATGCTCTAAATTTCATTAGATACGGATTTTTCCGAAAGTCAATGGGAGAAATGAATGGGAAATTTACTTCCGGCACTAAAGCTCTCTCGGGCTGTGGGCGGGACTGTGATGCTCTATTACAAAAGATTGAGATATAACTATACTGCCACCCTTTTATTTATTTATTTCTACGTTGAGGACACTTTATAAACCTACAGAGATACCTGACTAACGAACAACCTTCATAACGGGACGGAGCTAATTAACATTAAAGTTACTTGGAAATTCAAACAGTAACGGTCATCTGACTACTGGTGTTGAGCCAAAGCTAAGCATAAATGTGCTTTTATTCGTCGTTTTATCAATCTAATGTTAAATTTCACTTCAGATTAATATTTCAAATTAGTTATTTGGATTAGAAAGATTATATTTTCAAATTCCTCTTTTTGTAATTGTACATATCCCTGTTGGTTTATTTTAGGTGGTTCAATTTAAAGTCTGAGGTAAAATTATGATGATCCTTTTTTAAATAAAAGTAATGGTTTTGTTATTTTGTATATATATATTTTTTCTACTTTTCAGGAAGGGAAAAGCAACAAAAAAAGTTTAACTTCTGATTCATAATCTACACACTCTACTGATAACGTTAACACTACTGACACCTATTGGTAAGTTTTAGTAACGTTACTGGCAAATACAAATACATTCTGTCACTACATTAACAATAAGTTATCAAAAATGTATCTTGTGTGAAGTGTTTGTTCTTGTATTTAAACAGCCTTTGTGGTGTATCCTGGATGCTCACACGATCCTGTGAAATTAGGCACTTTAAACTTTAAAATAATTTTTAAAATCACATTTTGATTCACCAAAGACGAAAAATAAGTCTGGCAGAATTTTCTGATCATATGTTCACCACAGATGTAAAAATGAGCATTGTGAAGGTATATGTATATTTATGATAATCATTTGTATTTAATTTGTGTTTCAGGGCAGTTGGTGAAGACAGAGATCTTGTGACGACAGGACAGTTCCTCCTCACCAGACTCTGCTGTATATGGATGCCTGTCCACTAGCACAGGACATTTACAACATTTTGGTGCCGGGACCCCTGGCAGAGAAGATTTTTCAAGGACACCCTATTAGTTTTCTCAAAAGACCCAGTACTTCGGTACCAAGTCAGTACTAAAAAAAATAAAAATGTGACGATACCAGGTTTCTGTAAGTACAGGTGATAGCGAGGACCTGGTCAACCTGAATCCTGAAATCTGAATCCTGCATGTTCTGCGCATCTCTGTGTGAATGAATGAATGGCAGAGACTTGCGAGTTTGTTTACTACATAGACTGAAGCGCATGACGCTTGCAGTAATTTCAGCATCTGCTGTCTCAGTGAGGACAAAGATACATAAACAACATCACCAAAACTGTTCTGAGTCACTTCACAAGCAGTTTACCGTTTCATATGAGTAAAACCAGTGTCAAAATAAAAGTAGCCCGTCAAAATATAAGTTCATTTTTACATAAAGGCATTGTGCTAGAAATATTACTATTATTTAGTAGAATGTATGTGATACTGCTACTACTGTTCAAAAAATTAATAAAACTTTATTTTGTAAAGAAATAAATCACACAGTATTTCTTCCATGTTTAAATTTTAATAGCAAATCCCCTTTATTTATATATAAAAATAAAAAATAAAATTAATTTTTACATTTCATTAATTAAAAGACAAATTATATTTGGGTAAAATGTGTTTACTGTTATTCATAATTATATTACTTGTAGAAAAACTTTACACATAATTGCAAATAAGTATTGAGAGTGAGGAGTTACGTGCCGATTTGGGTTGATTTGGGAGGGGTCTGAACGATCGCCCATGATGGCAGGATACGCTATCAGTTGCCAGGGGCAATGCCTTCAGAACTTCACAGAGGCACGACTAAACATTTCAGAGCGCTTTCATTTTTGCGCATTTATTTTGTCGGGGGAACAGATCGAGACGGATCTACGAACATGTGTCGTTGGGCTAAAATCAAATCATAACTAAACATACACAGCTTTAGCCTACATCAAAACATGTTGGAAACCTTCGTATACATTGAACGCACGTCCTGATTTTGCCAAGTCCGATGTGTTCCTAGGTCAACATATTTTGTTGACCCTGGAACAACATTTTACTCCAAAAATATATTCTTAACCATATCCCTACACCTAAACCTAACCTTAACCATGAGTAATCCCTAAAATCAGAGGAAATGATAGATGAATGACACTGATGTACAAGCACCAAACACTGATTTTAAGCATAAACTTCACAAAATCTATAAACTGGTTCTTCAAATCTGATTGGTTAATCACAATGTTGTTCCAGGGTCAACAACGATGTTGTCCCAGGAACATGTCTCACTTGGTAAAATCAGGTTAGGCACATTGAACATCTCGTTACAATCTAGTGTTTACGAAACAGTCGCAGTTAATTACTTTGTCATTTTGGTCAAGAATTGCATTCTAAATGCAATGTAATTACAATACACTAAGACGCATGTGAGTAAACTTACTTTGGCCATTACAACGCTGTTTTCATCACCTGCTGTAGATGGACCCAGCAACAGCAGAAAGCCTCGTAACTTTCCAAAGACTTGTGGCTTTTAAACTCCTGCATTGTGTAGTAACTTAAACCAAAAACAATATAATTCCCAATGTCCATATGTGTGCGTGGATGTAAATGGTCCAGGTCTCTGTGCTGCTGCAGGGAGCTCGTATGGGTCGATATTTTGTATGCTTGAGAGCTTCTCCAAATACCACTGTTTTGCGCTTGGTGTAACATAAAAAAAACTGTATTCCACTGTTCCTATGTTTTCCATATGTATCGTGAGAGGTACTGGAGCAGTTTTTAACGCAGCAGTAACTTCCAGGCATGATAAAACAGTGCAGAATTGCGAGAACCTCCTCTACTACCGAGTTAACAACACATGTAAACAATCCTGTTTCGCCGCCGGTATCCTGCAAACATGGCGGAGACCGTGATATCGAGGGAGGGGCTTTGTGCTATGACGACAACTTCTCATTCTCAATAAAGAATGGCATTGGTTTTATTTTAATGTGATAAAAAGTTTTTCTTTTCTTTTTATAATTAGCATATTATTGTGTTTTGCTTTGGTACCGAAATTGGTACAGAGAACCGTGGATATTCACTGGTATCGGAACCGAATACTGAAGTTTTGGTACCATGACAACACTACACCCTATTATTGTGGGTTATAATGAACATAATATGATTGTTTTATTTATTCCTTTAGTTTTTTTTAAATGATCCCCATATTTTAAATAATACATTTGTTTAATAATACAGCACAATATAGGGCTAAGTTGCACCAGGTCAGGAAAAAACACATAAGTTAAATCGGTGTATAAGAAACATTTTACTATTAATTTCAGAAATAATTTAAATACTGATAAATAAAACAAATGTAAAGAAACTTAAAAACTATAAACACTGTAAATATTTTGTTTTCGCTCACTTCAAATCAATTAAATGTAATGCTATTCAAAACAGAACAAAAATAAAAATATTTAGGCCTACGTATAAAATAAACTAATTCTAGTGCCATTAGTTACAAGCAGTAAATCTTTTGTTAAATAAAGAAACCAAAAAAAAAAAAAAAATAATACACTTGCTATCTCAGTTTCTGTGAACCTCATCCTGAAATGTAGAAAACACAGAGGTACAGACAATGCTACTGTGTACAAATAGAGACTTGAGAGAGTGAGAACTATTGTAACAACAATGAATTGTACAGAATAATTAACTCAAATGATATATATAGGGAATTTGAATAATTAATCAGGAATGTGATTAATATATATCTCATATGACAGTTACAATAAATGTTATTGATTATGAAAAATAGCTCAATTGTCTATACCAATAAATCATTACAGGGCACTGTAACTTACTCATTAATATGTCAATATTCCATGCTTCATATCAATTATTGTGATATCTCTTACTGTAAATTACTGCAAATCAAACAGTGGTTTGTCCAGCAAACGGCCGTAAGATTGACCTATCAATTTTCAATAAAGTTATCACTTCTTATAATTCAAGGAAAAATATTATCTGGCCATGAAAACATTATCCTATCATTATGATAAATTTAGTTTCTAAATTTAAAGCTTGCAGCTAGATCAGACATCTCAGTGACTCGTAATGTTAGCGGGTGGTGGAGACAAGAATCATGAATATATGGGTTTTTAATAATTGACTAATAGTACATCGAAACTACAAATCACACAGAGTAAACATGCGTACGACAATACAGACAGTAAACTTTGTATAAGACATAACGGAATCTAAATGAGGGAGAGAGAGAGAGAGAGAGCGAGAGAGAGAGAGAGAGAAAGAGATCACAGAATGAGCTCATGTATGAAAATCACAGTCAGTAAACTTTTGGAAGCCAACAACGACTCAAATCATAGCATCACTTTAAAGCAGCATTTAAATCTCCATAGAAAAGTGATACTTGCAAAGTGTCCAATGTGCGTGAGCTGGAGACCGGCACGCGTGCTGGAGACTGGCGCGGTATCTGAAAGGTTCAACAAACAATGTTCCAGAATTCGTCTTCCTTGTGTGGAGAGGCGAATAGTTGAATAAACTTAGTAAAGAAAAGAAAACAAAACAACGAAAACGAAAGCTTCCGAAGGAGCCATGAAAATGGCTTCCCCCTTTCAGTCCCTGTGCTGAGGGGGACGGCGATATGAGCACGAGCGGGAGCGACGTTGGTCGCACAGGAGAGCAGCGTGTCAGAGAACGACGAGGAGAAGAAAAAGGAGGGTGGACCTTGTTCGGTCGGCTCTTATGGCTTGGGATGTTTCACGCCTCTGTTCGCGTGAACAACCAATGAGCGTCCGCAATCTGAAGCGGGGAAAAGTTCCTTTGTCTCTGTGGAAACACCCACCCTACTAACTTTGGTGCTTGTTAGACTTCAGCAGTGATATTCTAGCAAGTTCGTAATTCCAGATTAATACATTTTTCATCACTTTGCTTTAGATAAATGGGTCTATCAAAGCATGACGATTAAACAGATACCAAAAATAATATATATAAATGATCAAAACATGAAGTTACATTCAAATGCAAAATTACACACATTTAAAGATTTAATTAACACATGATAAAACTGCAGATTCTCCAATTTATATGGGGAATCTTTAATGCACCAAAGCAATACTTCATACATTGAGACCACATTGAATAAGTAATAGTTTAGGATACATTGAGAAAAAGGTACCAGTGAATGGACTCTTTCCTGTCCTGTTGCCCAGTGGGGTCATAAAGCTTTATGAGCTGCAAAGGAGTGGGGGTTACATAAACATGACTATTTGAGAAAGAGTTAGAATGAGGAGAAACATTTCCACTTATAAGTCAGCACTTTAACCATTTACCCAGGATTAACCATTTTTATGCAATACACAAACATTCAAAATGCATATTAATAAGGACTTACAAAGGTAAGGAACTTTAAGGAAGGTTTCTTTTTGTGTGTGTGTGTTCAGGAATTTGGGTGGAGGTTTCAGGTCTCCTTTGAGGCTCGCACGGGTATCGTAAATAATTTAAGTCCAGCCAGGCTGGCGCCAGGCCAGGCATTTAGTGGAAAAAGGTTTCATGTTATATCCCTGAATTCAACCGATGACTCGATGACCTGCATATTTGTTACACTATATTTATAGAAACTTTTAAGTGCCCACTTTTATGTTTAGATTGTTCTTAGGCTTTTTGACATTACATGCATTATATAAGTTACTTTGGAATAATTCAGTACATCTCAGAAGATTCAAAAATATGACTTGGAGTCTGGACCCCAGATCAAAAACCCTTGCATTGTGGTATATTGTTTATTATTATTATTATTATTATTATTATTATTGTGCATGCAGATAATATTTAGGCACACAAAAACTTGACTATTGCATGAATAAAGAATACCATATTTAAGAATTTTATGCTAATCGCAGTTGAAATAAAAATGAAAAAGCTTAAAAAGTAAGCTCCAACAGGTGACCATAAGGTGTGGACCCAAGTAAAACATTTACAAGTAAAAAGATAAATTGCATGGAAATAAACATGAGATTTAATTGAATGCAGCCTAAGAGTGTTTATTTTCTCCAGAAAATAAATTTCTCAATTTTAACCTCCGAGAGACGTCCTATGGACATCGATATTGGACGTCCAAATGACGTCGAAAAAAGAAGTCATAAAAACTTTCATTCTGGCTCTTCGGGACGTCATTTCAACGTCTGAGAAAGACGTCGAAAAGACACCGTTTCGACATACTTTTGCTCAGTGGGTTAGTCTTGTCACATTATTTAATGATTTCTGATTCATATAATTTGTCATCCGACAGCTCTCCCTCCTATGCTGAGATCGACATCTGGTCGGGGAGAGGCCCACTGGATACCGCTGGTACGCTCTTTAAAGAGTGTGGTGCAAGAGGAGTGATGGTCCCCAGAGGGTTGGTTCCCTGCGAGGTTTGCCACCACTGTAATCTTCAAACCACCCGTGCTACTGCCGGAAGTGGTTCTCATCTGTCGGCCGCCAGAACGAGCCAGAGATCGCGGCAGCAGCAATGGGACTCTGTCCCCTGAAAGTAGCAGAGCCTGGTTCGCAGCTTCGAGATGGTATCTTCCCATTGAGAAGACGACTCATCCACGAAGGCCACCTCATCGTGCTCGATGCCCAGACACGTGAGGCAGCGATCGTGTCCATCACCCATTGCCAGGTAACGACTGCACCCAGAAACGCACGGGTGAAACGGCATCCTTATAAGGATGATCCGTCGTCTTTACAAAGACGCACCTGTGAAGCTCTTTTAGAGAAATTTGCTCAGCAGGCACAGTTCCATTTTGGATATGGTCCAGAACCATGCCTATAGGCTAACACACACTCAAACACAAATAAGTTGCATACATATCTAGAATTCAAATAAAGTTAGTTTATTTGGATAGTGCTTTTCACAATACATATTTCAGTACAGCTTTACAGAGAACGCGTGTTTCTTTGTTACAAATAAAAAAATAATGTCCACAGTATTTGTACAGTTACCTTATAATACAAAATCATATAAGTATATTATGACTGTATAGCTGAAATAATTAATACCATTAAAGGGTTAGTTCACCCAGATAGCAAAAATTATGTAATTAATAACTTACCCTCATGTTGTTTCAAACACGTAAAACCTCTGTTTATCTTTGGAACACAGTTGAAGATATTTTAGATTTACCATATTTTTTGGACTATAAGTCACACCTGAGTATAAGTCGCATCAGTCCATATATACGTCATGATGAGGAAAAAAACATACATAAGTCGCACTGGACTATAAGTCACATTCATTTAGAACCAAGAGAAAACATTACCATCTACAGCCACGAGAGGGCGCTCTCTGTTTTCAGTGTAGACTACAGGAGCACTGAGCAGCATAGAGCACCCTCTGGCGGCTGTAGACGGTAATGTGAACTCTTGGTTCATATCTCTTTGTTCATTTCTCTTGGTTCATGTCAAATTAATTTTGATAAATAAGTCACACCTGACTATAAGTCACAGGACCAGCCAAACTATGAAAAAAAGTGCGACTTATAGTCCGGAAAATACGGTAGCCCGAGAGCTCTCAGTCCCTCCATTGAAGCTGTGTGTACGGTATACTGTCCATGTCCAGAAAGGTAAGAAAAACATCATCAAAGTAGTCCATGTGACATCAGAGGGTCAGTTCGAACTTTTTGTCTTCTCTTCCATGTCTGTTTTGAGAGAGAGTTCAAAATAGAGCAGTCTGGATGTCCATTTCGCGAATGAATCATTCAGTTCACCAAATCGAACTGAATCATTTTAAACGGTTTGCATCTCTAATACGCATTAATCCACAAATGACTTAAGCTGTTAAACTCGATACAACCGATCTTTTAGAATGGCAAAATACGGATAGGTGAGCGGGTGGCCAGGATGGAGAGGCTGACCATCGATAGAGCGAACCTGTTGGACAGCATGTTTTAATGTCTCGTCCTGAGACTGCTCCAGGAAAGTCATCACTCCCGAGAGAACCAGTCTCCCGATTTCGCTCAGTTCCCCTGTAGCAGAACCCAGCGGTCCTGGCTCAGTCTCTCCCGCCTGCACATGCACATCCCCCTTCCGTGCCTTATTTCCCCAAGATGCATCCACACATAACGACCCCAATAAAACAGTAAATGCAGGCCAATTCGTTCCCAGAGTTATCGGATGCCGGAGGTGGGACTAACCGGTGGGACTAACCGCCGCCTCCACACTATGCTTTTGACCCCTGAATTGAATGATGATCAGGACCACAGGGTACTCCACCACATCCCCGTGTACGCACTGCACCTTAACCACGCGGCTTGTATCCAATGCCCCCGGTTGCATCAGGCTTTGATGGATTGAGGTTTGGTTACATCCTGAATCCCCCAAGGCCGGATATATACCCCCCTTGATACTCACGAGTATTTGGTATTCACCTGCCTGACCGGGGGTGGCCTGTGGGACATCCGGGACCCGGATCATCATTCCCACCTCCATCACAGGACACCTGTCCAGGAAAAACTCTGGGTCCCTGCAACGCCAAAAGGCCAGCCCAGACCTCCCCGCCGCCCCAGTGGCAGGGAGTGGATTGGGGAATTGGCGTGGAGAGAGTGGAGCACTGTCCCCTCCAGCAGCCATCAGCCCCGCCCCCCTGGGCAGGAATCGCAGACTCGCGTGGTGTCCTTGGTCAGACCCGCCGGGCTGAGAGAGGTCGAGAGAGAGATGGAGAGGGGGGAGAGGGAGAGAGAGAGATTGATGGAAGGGGTTTGCCAACCCCTGGGCACGCCACCATGTGGTCCTCTGCGAGATGGTTAGCCGAGTCCAGCGACGTGGGACGGTGGCACTGGATGAACTGCTCCAGTACCACGAGGTCGATGATGTGTTCCATGTCACTTCCCTCGGCCAGTACCCACTTGCGGCAGGAGTCCCAGAGCTGCTAGGCCATCGTGAAGGGCCGAACCAGATATCCCCAGGTCCAGGGAGCGGAACCGCTGACGATGTTGCTCTGGGGACCGTCCGACCCGCTGAAGGATGGCCCTCTTCAGGTCGTCGAAGACCAGGAGATTTGCTACCGGTAGATGTGGTGCGGCCACCAGGGACTCGCCCCAGAGCAAGGGAATAAGCCTAACTGGCCATTGGTCATGGGGCCATCCGCACGATTCAGCTGATTTTTCGAAGAGTTCCAGGAAAGCTTCAGGGTCATCCTGTGGTCCCCTTGCTGTGAACCTCCCGGTCGATCCAGCTCCGGAACCTCTCGCGGTCTTCCTGCTGGGCTTGAAGGATGGCGTGGAACCGCCGCTCCTGATCCGTTCTAAAGGCCAGCAGGGCCTGATGTTGTTCCTGATGTAGGGCCGCGAGTGATGAGATGATGTCCGCAAGTGGCGTGGAGGACGGGCTCTGCATGGCCGCAGGACCTTCTTCCTTTCCCGGGTTTCGGCACCAGTGTAGTAAGTTCATGTGAGAAAAGGAAGAGGACAAGGGTCGGCTGGACTGCTGATGAGTTTATTCTGATTTAAAAATAAATATTCTTTGCAAACACCAATGGTGACTTTTACTTTGACAACAATATACTCTAACGCATAGCACTTCTGGGTTACTTCTTCCGGTTCTCAGGTCACGTCAGCAGTCCGTCTCTCTCTCAACTGCTCCCGTTTCTCCTGGCGGTTTATACTCTCTCCACGCCAATTACTGCAACAAGAAACAGGTGTTGATCGTTTCTGTCCAACCCACTCACTCACCGCTCGTCTCCTGATTCTCTCTCCTGCTGCAGACTTTGCTAAACCACGCCCCCCCGCCACAAAAACATTCCAGGGTTTCTCTCTATATAGTGGACTTCAGTGGGGTCCAAATTGCAGCTTCAAAACATGATTTCCAGACAAGTAAGAGTGGTCTTATCTAGCAAAACGATCAGTCATTTTCAAAAAAAAAAAAAAAAGGAATGAAAATTATTTGGGTTTGTCCTCAAATGCTTGTCTTGCATAGCTCTGCAATTCGCATGCGTACTCTGTGCAGTTCCGTTCAATTAAATTCAATTCAAGATTATTTGTATAGCGCTTTTTACAATACAAATCGTTGCAAAGCAACTTTACAGAAAATTATGTTTCTACAATATTTAGTAGTAGCTTATAAGTGGTGAATATCAGTTTGAGCACGTATGACAGGATTTGTAGAAACATTTATACAAGACGTAGTCAGCCAGACGATGAACATTATTAATATTATTAATAATTATTATATGATGCAGTCACACTTGTAGCAATATTTGTTAGATTTGTTTGTTGTTGTAAATCCCGTGGCACAACATAGAAACAAAATAGAGATATCATTAGCATATCTGCTGATCCAACAAAGTAAAATTTATTAGTTTAACCCAAGCTAATGAATAAGAATGCACATTTGATCAGATGCAACTACACTCACAATTTAAGAAGTAAACTTCACTCACAATTTAAGAAGTAGATCTCATTTTTTTGAGTAAATAAAACACTGTACTTTATTATTATTACATAACTATTATTGTAGGGAGTGAAATTTAAGGTTAAAATTAATGTTCTATAACTTTAAATAAAATATAAAGTTCGCGAGATAAATATCATGAGAACAGACACCCGCGATTAGGCTCCGGAGAGAATAGTCTGCGCGCAGTTATGAGAGGTAGAGAGAGAGAGAGAGAGAGAGGGAGAGAGAGAGAGAGAGATATGACGCACACTGTGTAATCAGATGTGGCTAATTTCTAATGTTCACCTCTTCATGTTTAATAAATCAAGTGTTATGATCTGCCGAGCTCCCTGTCGGTGTCCTTCTTCCAACAAAGCCAACGAGCTAGCGCATGGTAAGAACTGTAAAGCCTGCATATAGAAACGAAGTGCGTTACATTATTATTAGGCAAATTATAGACACATAATATTGTTTAAAAAAAATAACATTATTAACCAGTATTTTTTCCACCAGAACCGGTTTCGGAATGGTAATAATTCAGAGGAACGCAGGAACAGAAACGTTAAAATATAGATTTTGCTCGGAGTGAACCGATTGAATTATCTTTTCGTTTTCAAGCCCAGCTAGGGACTTTGGGCTGGTACTTGGTGTGTTTTCACAGCTGTTACAAGGATCTAAATAAAGTTCAGGGTAAAATATAATTTGTTTTGGGTAAATCTAACAAGTAATCTGTGGTCTGTAAGCATTAAAAACTGCTAGATCTGATAACTTGTATTCTCTTTTAGAAGAAAACAAACATAACTCCAAGTATTTATTCAATACAATGACTAAATTACCGAAAAATAAAGCATCAACAAGTGTTGACATTTCCCAACATCACAGCAGTAATGACTTTATGACCTACTTTACTTCTAAACTTTGACACTATTAGGGATACAATTTTAAACATTCAGGCATCAGCTACAGTATTGCATCAGACAGTGCACTATATATTCCCTGAGGAACAGTTCCACTCTTTCTCTACTACAGGAGAGAAAGAATTGAATAAACTTGTTAAACCAACATCTAAACCAACAACATGTATGTTAGACCATATTCCTCTAAGCTCCTAAAAGTGGTGCTTCCAGAAGTCATAGATCCTCTTCTGACTATTATTAATTCATCAATGTCATTAGGATATGTCCCCAAAACCTTCAAACTGGTTGTTATTAAGCCTCTCATCACAAAAAAAAAAAAAAAAAAACACAACTTGACCCCAAAGAACTAGTTAATTATAGACCGATCTCAAATCTCCCTTTTCTGTCCAAGATACTAGAAAGGGTAGTTTCCTCACAATTATATTCCTTCTTAAAGAAAAATGGTATCTGTGAGGATTTCCAGTCAGGATTTAGACCATTATCATAGTACTGAGACTGCGCCTTAGAGTTACAAATGACCTGCCCTTATCATCTGATCGTGGTTGTATTTCTCTATTAGTGCTATTGGATATTGGATCTCTGGTCAGATTATTGCAATGCTTTATTGTGTGGTTGTTCTGCACGCTTAGTAAACAAACTACAGTTAGTCCAAAATGCTGCAGCAAGAGTTCTTACTAGATCCAGGAAGTATGACCATATTAGCCCTGTCCTGTCAACACTGCACTGGCTCCCTATCAAACATTGTATAGATTTTAAAATATTGCTTATTACTTATAAATGAATGAACTTATGAAGGGTTTAGCACCTCAGTATTTGAATGATCTCTTGTTACATTATAATCCTCCACGTCTGCTGCGTTCTCAAAACTCAGTTTAGTAATACCTAAAATATCAAAATCAACTGCGGGCGGCAAATCCTTTTCCTATTTGGTGCCTACTCTGGAATAACCTTCCTAACATTGTCCGGGAGGCAGACACACTCTTGCAGTTCAAATCTAGATTAAAGACCCATCTCTTTAAACTGGCTCACACATAACACACTAATGTGCTTCTAATATCAAAATCCATTAAAGTATTTTTAGGCTGCATTAATTAGGTAAACCGGAACCGGGATCACTTCCCATAACACCCGATGTACTTACTACATCATTAGAAGAATGGCGTCTACACTAATATTAGTCTGTTTCTCTCTTATTCTGAGGTCACCATAGCCACCAGATCCAGTCTATATCCAGATCAGAGGCTCACTGCAGTCACCCGGATCCAGTATGTATCCAGACCAGATGGTGGATCAGCACCTACAATGGACCTCTTCAGCCCTGAAAGACAGCGGAGACCAGGACAACTAGAGACCCAGATACAGATCCCATTTAAAGACCTTGTCTAAGATGACCACCAGGACAAGACCACAGGAAACAGATGATTCTTCAGCACAATCTGACTTTGTTGCAGCCTGGAATTGAACTACTGGTTTGGTCTGGTCAGAGGTTCCTTGCCGCTGTCGCCTTCGGCTTGCTTAGTTGGGGAAACTTTATTTACAACAATATCATTGACTTGATTGCAAATGATTGCACAGACACTATTTAAACTAAACTGAGAAGACATCACTGAGTTCAATGATGAACTGCCTTTAAATGTAATTTTGCATTATTGACACACTGTTTTCCTAATTAATGTTATTCAGTTGCTTTGACGCAATGTATTTTGTTTAAAGCGCTATATAAATAAAGGTGACTTGACTTGTTTTCAATTTATCTGTATGTTACAATGAAGATTTAAAGAGGCAAATTATATAATATTTTGCTTAATTGTAATGGCTGTGTATGTATATATATGTATATATATATATATATATATATATATATATATATATATATATATATATATATATATATATATATATATATATATATAGACACACATTTCGGTTGCACTTTATTTTACAGTACGTGTACTAACATGTACTTATAGTGTACTTACAGTGTATTTATCTAAGAAGGTTCTGGTAATACAGGGTAACTACATGGTGTAGGGTTATGTTTAGGGGTAGGTTCAGGGTTAGTACCTAGTTATTACATAGTTATTGTAATTACTATAATGAGTACATAGTATGTACATGAGGAACAGGACTGTAAAATAAAGTGCTACCCACATTTCCCTAAACTAAGTACATTTATGCGGCTATTATTATGTTTAAACATAAACGAAAGGAGGCAGTGGTATTTGATATCCTATTTCGTTTTATTGTAATTATACAGAGAGGAAAATTGCAGTAGCCAAGGCGAGCTGACTGATGTTATCAAGTACATTGATGTTTGCAGAATTACCGGATTTGCATCATTGCGGACATCAATGTAAGGGAAACAGGTCAATTTAGCTCAAAGGGAAAGATTTTTAAGGGAATTTGAACAGAATCACTAAGACGGCAAGCGATTCACTGAACGAAGCCGTATAACATCAAATCTGCAATGGATATTAATATCCAAAGTATAGTGAAAACACTATTAATTAGCACAGTAACAAGATCAGCAGTTAAAGACGTTAACTTGTAAGCACAAAACGCAAGATACTTCACTTTTCCAACTGAATAAGGCTTTATTAGATATATCTAAGACATACTAACTAATCTAACACATAAGCACACGCACTCATACATTCACACATTGCAGGAAGAGAGAAAGTTAGGGAAGAATGAGTTCAAGAAAATGAAAATGTGGAATCAAATCACATTCTAATTTGTTGAGATGAATTGGTGGGTTTGCCAAAATCATCACAATTAAAAGAACCAAAGACTTAACAGTAATCTACTTCAGTCTGTGTCCACTGAATTTATTTAATACACGAGTTTCACAATTTGAGTTAAATTACTGAAATAAATGAACTTTTCCACAACATTCTAATTTATTGAGATGCACCTGTATACTCTTGTGCTTTATTTAGGCTTTTCTAGCTCAAAATTTGCCTGTTAACTTAAATGAAGCAAAATTCATCACATTCAGAATGCTTACTGTATACAGTATACCGTCCTCTATGGATCACATTTATCACGTTTAGTTATCTTGGAAAATGTACTGTAGCTGCAGATATTTGCTATTTTAGCTTCAAGTTTTGATTTACTATTTTGCTTATTTGATCCAAAATGTTACATCATTTTACTCATCCCACAACAAAACATAAAGAAACACACTCAAAAAAGCAGTCATCTAAAAATGTTTATTCCCAAATTTATTACTGATGAGAAACATTTAACTTGCCAACACAGTAGTCACATACTAATTAAATACAACTAATTTGTACCATGGAAAAAATAAGAATTTAAGTGAGTAATTTCATTGTATTGTAAATTATCCCTGACCACCAATCCCCCCACCCCCCAACTGAAAATAATACAAATAAATAATTACCATACTAGTCAAAGAGAATTATATAAAATTATGAATAAAATTATGTATGGCAATTATAGTACAAACTCTGTTGAGGGTGTAAACAAGTTTTGGTCTATAAAAAGGGAGAGTGTGTTGGCCACTAAGTGTATAAAGGGATCAAACCCACAATGCTGATTCTAGAGATACTACTGCACATGTCTGTGTTGATCAAAGCAGAACAGTCAGACTGCAGACGACAGGGCAAAGCACAGCTGCCTGAGTTCATCAAAGATGGAGCTCTAAAGATTGGAGGCATCTTCACATTTTACACAGGCTATACTGGGGTGATTCCTAGTTTTACCCGATTACCTCCTCAACCAAGATGCAAGGAGTATGTATGTTTTCCTATTTTTATTTATTTATTTATTATTATTTTATCATAGTGTATTGTAATTTGTAATATTGCATAATGCACTGATGTTTTTGTTTTGCTTAAAAAAAATGAACTACTTTTTTCCACTCTTTCTCTAACTAAAAATGTGTCTATTTAGTGTCAATTATAGGGAATTCAAATTTGCATGCACTATGATCTTCGCAATAGAGGAAATAAATGAAAATCCAAATATACTCCCAAACCACACGCTGGGTTATGAAATCTTTAATGCCTGTGGATTCTCTAATATTCTACAGTCTGCACTTTCACTGTCCAGTGGACAAGATGACATCATTGATGAATTAAACTGCACCAAGGCTGATACTGTTCAGGCTATAATAGGTCATTCAGGATCCACTCCAACCATTGGGTTTGCTAGAATAACTGGCCTATTCCACATGCCTGTGGTAAGACTGTGATCCCATGACATTATCTGGCTTCTCATTAAGTTTATCATTATTATTCTGGTATATATATATATATGACTTAAAGTATCATTTACATAACCAATGATCTGTTGACATGAAGGGGGGAAAACAAAACAATGAATGATTTTGAATGTCTCATGCATTGCTGTTGTCACATTTGTATTTGTGTTCACACAGATCAGTCATTTTGCTACTTGTGCTTGCCTGAGCAACAGAAAAGAGTTTCCTTCTTTCTTCAGAACTATTCCAAGTGATTATTACCAGAGCAGAGCACTGGCTCAGCTGGTGAAACATTTTGGCTGGACATGGGTGGGAGCCTTAAGCAATGACAATGATTATGGTAAAAATGGAATTGCCACATTCATTAAGGCTGCACAAGAGGAAGGAGTCTGCATTGAATACTCACAGGCTTTTGAAAGCACAGGATCAAAAACGTCATTAAAAAATATTGTAGACACTATCAGAACATCCACATCTAAGGTAATAATGGCTTTCATGTCACACAGAGAGATTAAAATACTGGTGGATGAGCTATACAGGCAAAACATTACAGGACTGCAGTGGATTGGAAGTGATGCTTGGATCACGGATGACTCTCTAGCTGATAGCCAAGGCAACACTTTGCTAATCGGATCTATAGGATTCACTGTCCGCAATGCTCAAATACCTGGACTAGGCCCTTTTCTACAAAAACTCAACCCCTCACAATTTCCAAAAAGCATGTTTCTCAAAGAATTCTGGGAAAGCATTTTTCAATGCTCATTGAGCCCAAATGCATTGCAAAGGGCATGCAATGGCTCAGAGCACTTGAAATATGTCAAACATCCTTTCACTGATGTGTCTGATCTGAGATATGTCAATAATGTCTACAATGCTGTCTATGCAATAGCTCATGCACTGCATAATCTATTGTCTTGTAATCATCAAAAAGGCCCATTTGCTAATGTCACCTGTGCCCAACCTACTACAATACAACCCTGGCAGGTAAAATATCTTTTAAATAGAAAATATAAATATCTATATTTAAATATATGTAGAAATTAAAGCAAACTGTATGATGAAAACAAAATATTATTTATTATTATTACTTAACCGATTGAATCACCATATTATGTTATCAGTTAAATAAAAATAAAAACTGTTTTGCCATTTCAGATTTTACATTATATGCAGACTGTGAATTTCACCATGAATGGGGGAGAAAGTGTATTTTTTGATAGCAAAGGTGACTCCCCTGCAAGATATGAATTGGTAAACTTACAAAATATCACAAAAGGCACAATGGAAGTAGTGACTATTGGCTACTATGATGCAATTCAGCCTCGTGGGCAACAGTTTACTATGAACAATGTCAACATCACCTGGGGAGGAGGACTAAGGACTGTAAGAGTCTCTTTTTTTCAAATTAACTGTCCAATCAAAACAAAATCCCCAAGTGCACATGTGATGCAGCAATGCATCGTAATGGCACATCAAACATGTGTTAACATGTGCAAAACATATTACACAGCATATTATTTTCCTATTGTTGAAGTAGATTTTCCCTGGTGTGTGGCAGGTGCCTGTGTCTGTGTGCAGTGAGAGTTGTCCCCTAGGCACTAGGAAAGCGGTGCAGAAAGGAAGGCCCATCTGCTGTTTTGACTGTATCCCATGCCCTCCAGGAGAGATAAGTAACACTTCAGGTAATGCTTGTTTAATTGGTCTTTTAACACTTGCAGTTCATAGAAAAAGGATCAAATGGAAAGATTTTACTAAATTTTAGTCTAAATGATCATGCAACTGTCTTCAAAACATAATTTAATACACTTACATAAAGGATTAGTGAATGATAAGTTACATGATCAGTTAGTCGTATATGATTGATTAGAAGAGGCTCATTACTATTGCGATTCCATTTTCACCCACACCAGATGCATCTGACTGTGTGAAGTGCCCTTTTGGATACTGGTCCAATAGCAGAGGTGATGAGTGTATCATAAAGACAGTGGAATTCCTGTCATTCACCGAAATCATGGGTATCATTTTGATGATGCTTGGGTTACTTGGGGCATTTCTAACTATGTTCATATTTGCAGTTTTTTTTCACTACAAAGACACACCAATAGTGAAAGCCAACAACTCAGAGTTGAGCTTCCTGCTGCTCTTCTCATTGACCCTGTGTTTCCTCTGTTCCCTTACTTTCATTGGTCGACCCACTGAGTGGTCCTGTATGTTGCGTCACACAGCATTTGGGATCACTTTTGTCCTCTGTATTTCTTGTGTTTTAGGGAAAACAATAGTGGTGTTAATGGCTTTTAAAGCTACACTTCCAGGAAGAAATGTCATGAAATGGTTTGGGCCTCTTCAGCAGAGAATCAGTGTTGTTGGTTTCACTCTAGTACAGGTCCTCATCTGTGTCCTTTGGTTAACGATATCCCCACCTTCCCCATACATGAATATGAGCTACAACAGAGAAAAAATCATCCTAGAATGCAGATTAGGCTCAGCTGTAAGTTTCTGGGCTGTGCTTGGTTATATTGGTTTTCTGGCCAGCTTGTGCTTCATTTTGGCTTTTCTAGCTCGGAAGCTGCCTGATAACTTTAATGAAGCCAAACTCATCACATTCAGCATGCTCATTTTCTGTGCTGTCTGGATTGCCTTTATCCCAGCTTACCTAAGCACACCTGGAAAATTTACAGTAGCAGTCGAGATATTTGCAATTTTAGCTTCCAGTTATAGTTTACTAATCTGTATTTTCATTACAAAATGTTATGTTATCCTGCTAAGACCAGGTGAAAATACAAAAAAGCATTTACTAAAGGTCCCACGCTAACCTGATCAGATGTTATAAAAAGAATGTGGCACAAACATAATGATATTTACTAAAATAAAATAACTGCAAAATGCAAAAGATCAGATCCGACATCAAAGGACTCAGTGAACACCTGCATTTTTTTTTTCAGTCATCCCAGTGAATGTGACAGTTGGGCTGCCTCTAGTGAAAAAAATAATAATAATAAAATAAAAAAAATGTAGGACTACTAATGTACTTGATATGTCATAATATTCTCTCTTCCGTTTCTCACACTGTAAGTCTTTTTTTTTATTATCAGAACTTTATGGGTGAATATAAGTGAATATGTAATAATAATAATAATAATTATTATTATTATTATTAATTTTTTTTGATAGACATGATAACTTGCATTTCAGTAAATGCAGCCTTGCAATGCTAAATAATTTAACTGTCAGAAGAATGTAATGCCAGATTCTCAATGAATGTACTGTAACTCAGAAAAGCTCTTGCTACATTGCTTACTACACTGAACTTTACAAATAAAATATGTACCAACAATAAACCTCCAGAATACTTCCATTCCCCTGGAAGACCTTGGTGAGGAAACAAAACAAAAAGTATGCATAATAAATGAATAAATAAATAAATTATATATATATATATATATATATATATATATATATATATATATATATATATATATATATATATATATATATATATATATTTTTTTTTTTTTTTTCTCATTACAGTTGGTCAGAAAGTAAGCAAGACCACATGTCAGCTTTGCTTACTTGTATATAGAGTAAACACCACTGTGCAATGTCACAGCCAGTGCACTACCTGCCAGATCACACTTCAAACACAGGAACTCTTCAACCAAAATATTTTTGTTTGGAACAGACCTTAACAGATTTTAAATATGTCATTTTCAGAGTAAATTATTTATAAGACATATTCATTCAGATTCATTTAGATATAATTTTATACTTAAATTTGAACTATCCCTTTAATGCTTTTATTAATATGGAAATTTAATTTTTATTATTTTAAATGTATTGTTTTTATTATTATTATATTAATGTAATAACACTCTAAATAAGAAACTGAATATGCCAGTATGTGGCATTAAATGTTTTGATTAATGAGCAAGTCACTAAGTCATTAATTCATTTATTGATTCATTTAAATGGTTAATTCATTCAGGAATCGAATAAATGGCTTTCTTTAAAAACAAGCCATTGAATCTTTGATTCACCTGAATATATATATATATATATATATATATATATATATATATATATATATATATATATATATATATTAGTGGTGGGCTTTTATCAGCGTTAACATGCTGCGTTAACGGGAGACTGTTATCGCGCGATAAAAATAATATTGCCGTTAATCTATTCTCAAAGTTGGGTTGAGAGCTGACTCTATATTAGGCGAGCTATGATTCACACTGAAGGCATCAAAACTATGAATTAACACATGTTGAATTATATATGGAATTATATACATAACAAAAAAAGTGTGAAACAACTGAAAATATGTCATATTTTAGGTTCTTCAAAGTAGCCACCTTTTGCTTTGATTACTGCTTTGCACACTCTTGGCAGTCTCTTCATGAGCTTCAAGAGGTAGTCACCTGAAATGGTCTTCCAACAGTCTTGAAGGAGTTCCCCGAGAGATGCTTAGCACTTGTTGGCCCTTTTGCCTTCAGTCTGCGGTCCAGCTCACCCTTAAACCATCTCGATTGGGTTTAGGTGCGGTGACTGTGGAGGCCAATTAATCTGGCGCAGCACCCCATCACTCTCCTTCTTGGTCAAATAGCCATTGATGCCATTTGATGTGGACAAAATTGGCACGATTAACGGTTTGGATCCATATGAAATTCCCAACAAAGAGTGGAGTACCGACGACTACTTGCTGCCGCACTTTTGCATTACAGATATCCTACGCTACCTTGTTTTGTGAGCACCTACACTTCAGAATAGTTCTGAAGATACAAGTCATTGGAGTCTCTTGCGGTTCACAGATGGATAGGTTTAGGGGCTGCAGATCATAGAACCCGCAAACAGTATACAGTAATCTGGACAAAGGTAAGCTGCGCTCTACCTAGCTGCTAGTTTAGTAACTGTTAGTGCTAACAACCATTCCCACATGGACTTTTAACTATTTGTTTTAAAAGTATAGTTAGTAGCTGTCAACCCTCCCGTTTTTTTCAGAGGTTCTCACGTATTTGACCTCTTTTCCCGCTGTCTTCCCGTTTTAGTGTTTTCCTGTAAAATATCCCATTAGCCCTTCAATCAGACCTGTCAAGTCTCTGTGCTGTTGTCCTGTTGCTACTCCTTGCCCTTCCAGCGAACAGATGTTTTCAAAGCATTGTTTTGCTTACTTGAAAGCAACCTTAGCATGATGTTGGGCTTTTTAAGATAACAGCATAGTTGTTGTGAGAGCACAATTTCACGCCAATCTGTAAGCAAAGTCATGTTAGACCTAACTTCACAAATCGCTCAACGTTAGTTAATGCAGCAGTTTTGTAGTACGAATTTCTGCTGTCAGCAGAGGGATAGCAACAGAAAAATTTTGAAATTTCCTGTATTTTGGATGAGTAACCCAGGAAATTCCCCTCATTTTCAATGTTGACTTAAGCTATATAAATGAATATTCAGATGTTATGGTCTCCGTGGTCGCGCCTCCAAGCAGGAAAGTGGTGGAAAGTTTATCCATTCTTATTTTATTTTACCCATGGCGATTATATGTTGTGCTGTTACACCCCACAATACAGCAACGGTTTACCATGGTTGAAATAGATTTTTAATTAATAAAATTAAGTCACACGGATGAGAGGGAGTACGTCTAAACACTGCGCAGTAGTCTGAGTAGCAGTAAAGGAGGCCATCAACATGGCGGCCATGCCAAGTAATGACGTCACGATGCCCAAGCCCTAAAAATTAACAAATCAAACATGACGTGCTAACATTGATGCAGCTGAAGCCGCCGGGTTTGCTTCAGGGAATTTTTTTAAGAAGCTTCCGAATAGAAACCATTTTGGAAACAGGAAACAGCCCCTGGTCTAATGCACCACCTGGCTTTAGAAACCCGTTCTAAAAGACTTACTTTTAGTCATTATTTTATTTGGGTAGCCCACGTATTCTGAATGCCTTTGGCAGAATTCAAATGAGCCATTTAAATCTACAAAACAAAACAAATCTTCCAGGAGATCTATGTTTTTTTTTTTTTTTATAGAACTATAGTTTCCGGTGGGCAAATAACTTGTAAGTACATAACATGGAGGAATGGGGTATACCGTGTTAACAGGTTAATAAATCAAGGTTATTGGTCTTGTTTATTGCTTTTTCCTTTCATAATATCCCACCTAAAACATAACTTATCGAGAAACTCGTGACAATCTGATATCTCGTGTTCCTTTGGGTCTTGCTCCCTGCTTGTGCCATCGATTAGTGTGGCGATCAGTTTCGGCTTGTTCCTCTACATTTGGTATAAACTGTTGAGATTCAGAAGATTCATGGGACTCACCGGCTGTATGCTGAGAGGGTCCATGACTACAGTCTGCTGAGTGTTCCGTCTGTTTTGGAAGTCCAGAAAGTAACTTTGTTTCAAGAATCACAATCCTTTGTAGAAGTTTACAGCAGTTCATGCAAGAAGTAGGTCCAACAAGAGGCATTTTATCTCTCTTCTGTTTGAATGTAGGCAGTTGGTATCTTGTCTTCGTAGTGTAAGATGCTGGCTATGGGAGGCTTCGTTTTGTAGTATTATTCCAGTCCCTATGTTTTTAGTTTTAGCATTTGTGCCAACAATCTGTTGTTTGAGCACTGTGCTGATCTGATGAAGTAAAAATCTTAGGAAAATCTGAGAAAAGTACAGAAATAAGAAGCAAAGCGCAGAATATCTAATTAGCATTGAATACAAATATAATTAATTAGTGTCTGACCCATTAATTAGCTATACAAACATTTTTTAACATCCATCTGTGACCAGTCTCTCACAAAAAAAAAAAAAAGAAAGGTTCCAAATGTGATGGCAAAAGGATTTGAAACCCAGCAGAAGTTCCAGTGTGCAAGAGACACTGCAGTACTGTCTGTTGCATTTGCAGTAATGTTTAAAATAATTGATGTTTTTTTTTTTTTATGTAAATAGATACAATTCTATTTATTTTTGGTTATTTATTTCTCTTTTTTTATTTATTGTTTATTTACTGCTTGGTAATTATTGCGTTTGATCTCATTTTAGCCTAACAGATGTTCCTGATATCTGTTGCATGTGCAGACATGCATATAATTACAGTTTGTATACATATTGTTCAAATTGTTTATAATTATTCAATTTTTATGCCTTTTTACATATTTTGTTTGTTTCATCATACTTGCTGTTCCCTTCTGAAGTTTTATTAACTTTTATTGAATTACACTAAATAAAATATCAATTAATTACAAGATGTTTGTATAAAGTGTTTTGAATTATAACTATACATTGCTTATTTTGTCAAGATTTTTAAATTATCAAATACTGAGTAACAAAAATGCTTTCTATGTAAACAAGATTTTAATGTTTGACTTTAAAACCTGATACTTATCTAACGAAAAATATCTAAACCTTAACATTCTTTTCGAATTACTAGATGCAAAACCTACAAAAATGATGAAATTATGTCTTAAAAACAATGAGAATCCAAAAGCCTCTATATATGTAGGGTGCTAATACAATAGGTTATGCAGCATTAAACATTTTTTTTTTTTTTAATGCCCCCAGTAGTTTATTAAATATGATACACAAAGCAATTTGCAGGTGGAAACAAATCACACATTTGAGAGGAACATAATGTGAACGTTAGATAGTTGAGGTGCCAAAGACCGTTCAATATTTTATTTATTCTTGTCCCGCAATAAGTATGTACTAAAGTCACATTCATACACAACCCCCACCCCCTTAAATCAGTGTAGTGTCACACAGCGCCAGTCGGAGAAACTATTGAATAGAGACAAAAACAACTGTCCACATTTCCAACATCTTACGATCATATTACATTGATATAAATACATTCTGTTCATTGTCGGTTTTCCTAACTGTCAAAAACGAATGGGTAACTAGCATGGATGAGCTGCGGTCGTTAACCAAGGACTGAAACAAACCAGCTTAACCAGAAATATAATCAGATTCAGAATGAGCTTTATTGCCAGGTATGTTTACACATACAAGGATTTTTTTTTTGTGACAGAAGCTCTGCAGTGCAACAGAATGATGGTGGCAGAACAAAAAACACATAATAAAAGAATAACAAAATACAAATAAGTAGGCTTAGGTAAGGAATGACACATAAAAGAATAAAAAAAATACAAATAAGTAGGTAAGGAATGACAATATACAAATTGACAATTTTATGTGCAGGTATACTACAACAGGCAGTTTTTGTTTGTAACGGGAGGAGCCAACGACAGACACAGTGGGCGTGGCATCAGGCCTCGGAGAGGCTTTTATTAACAGAAAATAAAACTAAAGAGGGAATAAAAGTGGCCAAAGGGGGAGAGTGTCCAAAATAAACAGGGGATCTGGGGTCCTCGTCATGCTGCGGGATTCGTGTGGGTCGGGCAGGAGGAAGGGTCCAAGTAAGTGGCGGAGTCCGGCGGCCGCACGCGCTCCCCTCTTCGGTCCTGTGTGTTAGATAAATAAGTGTATGTGTATATAAATATAAAAATGTTCAATTTTGAACAACGATTCAATATCACACATTCTCACTTGTGAAATGTAATTTCCCTTGCTGTCTGGTTTTTAGATTTCTTTCATTTGAACATCCATACGCAGCACAAAAGTCCGGCATCATCCATGAATTGAAAGTACAGGCAGAGATCGTAGCATTACCTAGCTACGTCCTATGACAAGAAAACTGCTAAGAAGCACAGAAAACTGAACACATCAATTCATAGATTACATAACATAATCATTAGAAAGTGTTGTAAACTTATAACGTTGTGATAATTATAAATAATTATCAGTATACTTATAGATACAGCTCTTCATAATTTGGTGCAAAAAATAAAGACATGATAAAAAGATATGAAACAGTTCAGCAGATTTTTTTTTTTTTTTTTTTTTTCAGAAAAAAAGTTACATTGTTTCCTGAGCATCATATGTGAGGCACCTGGTGTAAATGTCTGGTGGTGATGTGCTTTGATTACATGGCATGCAGGAAAAAACTGTAGGCTAAATCATGCACATGATTAGCAAATCGATGGAACAAATTAGTAAATTACACACGTAATTCGTAAATGCACACATTTAATTTTTTCCTTGCATTTCATGTGCGGGGCTCCATATTTAATATTGATTCACTCATCAGAAGATAAACCTAAACAATATTGCAATTACAAAAGAACCATAATTCTTGAGCTTCTCAGAATATAAAAAACATAAATGCAATACAAAAAAAAAATAATTTCTGTGTAAATCGTGAATTTTTCTTCACGATTATTTTATAAATACAAAGTTCAAAACAAAACTAATATTTTGTAAAATTACAAGTGTCTTTTCTACCACTGTAATTCAATTTCATCCATCCTTGCTATTATTGTCCCCACCCCCACCCAAAAAAAACAAAACACTTTTGAACTGTAGTGTAGACAAAAATATTGGGCATCACAACTGTTTTCAACATTGATGATTATCAGAAAAAGATTCTCGAGCAGCAAATAAGCATATTGGAATGATTTCTACAGATCATGTTACACTGAAGACTGGAGTAATTACGTTGAAAAAACAGCTACACATTACAGAAATAAATTATACTTTAAAATATATTTTAAACTTTTGACCAGCTGTGTACATTGCTACATTAAAATCAAAACACAACTTGTACAAGTGCTGGTCATATAATTAGAATATCATCAAAAAATGATTTATTTCACTAATTCCATTCAAAAAGTGAAACTTGTATATTATATTTATTCATTTCACACAGAACCACATATTTCAAATGTTTATTTATTTAACTTATTGTTATATTATTCAACATTATTGTCACTGCACATGGAAGGAACAAGACAAATAAATGTTAGCATCAGAAGTGCAATAAGCTGTGACTCTGTGTTGCTTCAACCGCATCATTATGCCCATTGGTTGCACATAAGCGCTGCGCTCTGTATAGGAGCTCTACCCTTTCGTGTTATAATATTTTAGCACAATTAAAGATTATTAAGTCTTTCTTGTTCTGTCCCATCTATCACATGTTGCTGCCTTTGTTAATGTGCTAGACATTTAAAATAAATGTATTTACTTTTATAGTATATATCAGAGGTGGGAGTAAGTCATACATGTGAAAGTCACAAGTAAGTCTCAAGTCTTAAATTTCAAGTATCAAGCATGTTCAAGTCATTTTATTTTTATTTTATTTTTTTATTTATTTTGTGAGGATCAAGTCAAGTCACTTCTTTTGTCAAGCAATACATTGTTAAGTCATACTAATGTTTGATTTAACTGAATTAATATATTTAAATAACTTAAAACTGTCTCAGGTTACATATGTAACCATAGATCCCTGAGTAGGGAACGAGACACTGCGTCCTCTAGGGGTTGCTATGGGGAACACCTCGTCGTGACCCGTGTCTGAAGCATACATTGAAAAAACACCAACTTGTTGGCCGGCGACAGCCTCCGACGTCACTACCGGCGCGACTATAAATAAGCACCGGGAGAGCATGTCATTATCTTCTTCGTCTGAAGCATGGCAGGGAGCTAGAGGACGCAGTGTCTCGTTCCCTACTCAGGGAACGATTACATATGTAACCTGAGACAGTTCCCTTTCAAGGGAACTTCGAACTGCGTCCTCCAGGGGGTGCTTTGGGGAACAGTATACCCACGCCGCCATGCTGAGGGGAATACAGACCAGAATCATGGCGAGCACTAAGTACCAACTCTACCATTTCCATGGGAGTTGCCCCTGGGACGTTTAGACAGCTGTCTGTGACAGTACCCCTTATGTCCAAAAGGTCTAAGCTACATAACCAACTTAATTGTTAGGGCTGAGAAACAGAGTGAATCTATAATTTGAAGCGTTATGAGCTTCTAATAAAATAAAGATAGAATGCAATTCATTGTGAAATGTATAAAAAATAACTTGGACAAGATTTGCCACACCTTCTGCAATATAACCAATTTTTTTATTGACAATTTTCTCTCATATCGCGGAAAAGGCTTTCCATAATATATATAAACGTGGATCCAAACCGTAATATGTAAAAAAGGATTCACAACTTTTATCCATTCATGTGTAACCTCAAATACCTCTATCTATCTATCTATCTATCTATCTATCTATCTATCTATCTATCTATCTATCTATCTGTCTATCTATCTGTCTGTCTGTCTGTAACTATCTCTGTTAACTTGATATTGATTTTTCTTTTTATATAATTTCTTGGAGAGGAAAACTACTTGAAGTTTTGACTCATATCACTTCACACATACTTGAAATGGCTTTGATGAACTTTGTCCATTTAAGCACGTTTGAGTCTTTGCACTCAATAACAAAGTGGATCCACATCCATTATATTTCCCCCTAAAAAAACGCCAGTAGCTAAAACAGATTTAGATTTCAAGCCACTTGAGACCCTAGAGGGCTCTTAAAAACACTATGATGCCAAGGTAGACTTTAAATACCTTTGATGGAATTAATCCATTTAAGCACCTTTCAGTTTTTCCTCCATGAAAACATTAACCGCTTTTCTTTTATAATACGATTTCTTGTAAACCAAAATTACTCAAAATCTTAAATTTTATTGTTTCACAAGACCATAAAAACTACTGCAAGTTTGGGTCTTTGCTCTTGGTTCCAAATGTGTATACATATCCAAAGTGGATCCACATCCATAACAATTTTGCCTAAAAACAACCCACAAATCGCTAGTAGATACAACAGACCTAGAAATCAAACCACTTCTATGTTAACTTGATCTCGATTTTTCTATTAATACAATTTCTTGGAGAGGAAAACTAGTCAAAATTTTGACTCATATCACTTCACACATCGGAATAAACACTTCAAGTTTGTTTTTTTGCTCTTGGTAACAAATGTAGATCTGTATCCAAAGTGGATCCACATCCATAATAACTTAGCCTAAAAGCATCATAAAATGCCAGAAGTTGCAACAGATTTACAATTCAAACCACTTGAGACCCTAGAGGGCACTCAAACAAACACTATGATGCCAAATTAGAACTTTAAATGCCTTTGACGGACTTTATCCATTTAAGTATGTTTGCGTCTTCATAAACAATTACAAAGTGGATCCACATCTTTAATATTTCCGCCTAAAAACAACCCACAAATAGCTAGTAGATACTACAGACCTAGAAATCAAGCCACTTGTCACACTATGTTAACTTGATTAAGATTTTTCTTTTAAAACAATTTCTTGGAGACGAAAATAACTCAAAATCGTATTTTTGATTGTTTCGCAGACCATAAAAACTACTGCTAGTTTGTGTCTTTACTGTCTGTTACAAAGTGGATCCACATATGTAATAATTCCCCCTAAAACATTTAAAAAATGCCAGAATTTGCAATAGATTTAGAATTCAAACCACTTGAGACCTTAGAGGGAACTCAAAGAGACACTATGATGCCAAAGTAAAACATTAAATGCCTTTTATGGACTGTCCATTTAAGCACGTTTGCATCTTTGCACTCAATTACAAAGTGGATCCACATCCGTAATATTTCCTGCTAAAAAAATAAAAATGCCAGTACCTAATTAAAACATTTGTAGAATTCAAGCCAATTGAGACCCTAGAGGGCACTCAAAGAAACACTATGATGCCAAGGTAGAACTTTAAATGCCTTTGATGGACTTTGTCCATTTAGGCATGTTTGCGTCTTTATACACAATTACAAAGTGGATCCACATCTGTAATATATCCACCTAAAAACAACCCACAAATTGCCAGTAAATACAATACACCTAGAAATAAAAACACTTGTGACCCTAGCTATGTTAATTTGATCTAAATTTTTATATTAATACAATATCTTGGAGAGGAAATCTACTCAAAATGTTTACTCATATCACTTCACCCATCACAATAAACACTGCTAGTTTGTGTCTTTACTGTCTGTTACAAAGTGGATCCACATATGCAATATTTCCCCCTAAAAACATTTAAAAAATGCCAGAAGTTGCAATAGATTTAGAATTCAATCCACTTGAGACCTTAGAGGGAACTCAAAGAAACACTATGATGCCAAGGTAGAACTGTAAATGCCTTTGATCGACTGTCCATTTAAGCACGTTAGTGTCTTTGATCTAAATTACAAAGTGGATCCGGATCTACATCTGTAATATTTCCCCCTAAAAAAATAAAAATGCCAGCAGCTAAAACAGATTTAAAATTCAAGACAATTGAGACCCTAGAGGGCACTCAAAGAAACACTATGATGCCAAGGTAGACTTTTAAATGCCTTTGATGGCCTGTCCATTTAAGCACGTTTTCGTCTTTGCACTCAATTACAAAGTGGATCCACATCCGTAATATTTCCCGCGAAAAAAATAAAAACACCAGTACCTAAAACAGGTATAGAATTCAAGCCAATTGAGACCCTAGAGGGCACTCAAAGAAACACTATGATGTCAAGGTAGAACTTAAAATGCCTTTGATGGACTTTGTCCATTTAAGCACGTTTGCGTCTTCGTACACAATTACAAAGTGGATCCACATCTGTAATATTTCCGCAACCCACAAATCGCCAGTAGATACAATACACCTAGAACTAAAGACACTTGTGACACTATGTTAACTTGATTAAGATTTTTCTTTTAAAACAATTTCTTGGAGACCAAAATTACTCAGAATCTATTTTTTATTGTTTCGCAGACCATAAAAACTACTGCTAGTTTGTGTCTTTACTGTCTGTTACAAAGTAGATCCACTTGAGACCTTAGAGGGAACTCAAAGAAACACTATGATGCCAAGGTAGAACTGTAAATGCCTTTGATCGACTGTCCATTTAAGCACGTTAGTGTCTTTGATCTAAATTACAAAGTGGATCCGGATCTACATCTGTAATATTTCCCCCTAAAAACATAAAAAAATGCCAGAAGTTGCAACAGATTTAGAATTCAAACCACTTGAGACCTTAGAGGGCACTCAAAGAAACACTATGATGCCAAGGTAGAACTTTAAATGCCTTTGATGGACTGTCCATTTAAGCACGTTGGTATCTTTGCACTCAATTACAAAGTGGATCCACATTCGTAATATTTCCACCTAAAAACAACCCACAAATCGCCAGTAGATACAATACACCTAGAAATAAAGACACTTGTAATGCACTATGTAAACTTTATTAAGATTTTTCTTTTAAAACAATTTCTTGGAGACCAAACTGTGTTCCAAAGATAAACGGAGGTCTTATGGGTTTGAAACAACATGAGGGTAAGTTATTAATTACATAATTTTGCTATCTGGGTGAAGTAACCCTTTAATGGTGGATTAATGTCTACCTTTGATTGCAGGTGAGGACACGTTCGTGCTGCATTCTGTGCAGCTCAAACTGGAGGCCTTGGAGAGGCAGATTTGCGACCTGGTATTGAGGCAGGCCCATCTGAGAGAGTGGAGAGCTGTGCACCATGTCTACTCCCGTGTGTTTCTCTGCACAGGACCGGTGCACCCAGGACGCGATCTTCCCAGATGTCCTTCACTCCGTAGCCGGGATACCACGGACCCTGGGTGCATCCACAGCGGAGGACGCGAGACAGGCCCTGGGTAACAACTTCTCCCCCTACGATCTTCTAGATCTCCACCCGGAACCGCTTCGCTCCCCTCCGCGAGACAGGATACGATGCTGTGATCATCGTATACTCAATCATCCGACACGTCCGTGCTACGTTAGCCAAAGTTTTATTTGTTAATAACTGAAATCTTTTCTGGGAGCATCCTAGGCATTTTCGCACTGATGGTCTGCACCCCAGCAGAGTCGGAGCGGAGCTGCTCTCTGACAAAATCTCAAGGATACTTCGTTCCATGTCACTAGTAAGACAATTGTCAAATAACTATTATGATGACTTTTGTTCCACACGCTTAAATGATAAAACTACTTGCGCTGTACAATCTATTAAGACTGTGAATGTTCCCCGAATAGTGAGGTTAAAATATTAATTTTATGTAGGATCTAGAAAAAAATCTTATTGTGATTAAACCAGAAACATGAAAAGTAAATGAAAAAAACATTTTTTTATTTGGGCTCATAAATATTAGATCACTCACACCCAAAGCAGTTATTGTAAATGAAATTATCACAGATAATAGTTTTGATGTACTCTGCTTGTCTGAAACCTGGCTAAAACCAAATGATTACTTTGGTCTAAATGAGTCTACTCCACCGAATTACTGTTGTAAGCATAAGCCTCGTCAGACTGGTCGTGGCGGAGGTGTTGCAACAATATATAGTGATATTCTCAATGTTACCCAGAAAACAGGATACAGGTTTAACTCATTTGAAATAATTCTGCCTAATGTTACACTGTCAGACATGTAAAATTAATCTTATGTATCTCTTGCTCTGGCTACTGTGTATAGACCACCAACGCCGTATACAGAATTCCTAAAAGAGTTAGCAGATTTCCTCTCAGACCTTCTGGTCACAGTTGATAAGGCGCTAATCATGGGAGATTTTAATATTCACGTTGATAATACTAATGATGCATTAGGACTTGCGTTTACTGACCTAATAAACTCTTTTGGAGTCAAGCAAAATGTCACCGGGCCCACTCATTGTTTTAATCATACACTAGATTTAATTGTATCGCATGGAATAGATCTTACTGATATAGATATCGTACCTCAAAGCGATGATGTTACAGACCATTTCCTTATATCGTGCATGCTGCATATCACTGATATTAACTATATGTCTCATTGTTACCGTCTGGGCAGAACTATTGTTCCAGCCACCAAAGAAAAGATTTGCAAATAACCTGCCTGATCTATCACAACTGCTATTTGTACCCAAAAATACACATTAACTAGACGAAATGACTGACAACATGGGCACTATTTTCTCTAATACAATAGAAGCTGTTGCCCCCATCAAATTGAAAAAGGTTAGAGAAAAACTTACTGTGCCATGGTATAACAGTAATACTCACTCACTCAAGAAACTAACTCGTAGTAGAGCTGTAATCGGGCCATAAAAGTTAGGCCCGACAGGACCCGAGCCCGACAAGTACATTTTGATTGACAGCTTTTTAAAAGCCCGAACCCGTTTACAGCCTGAAATTATTTAAATTTGCACACTCATATAACTCTTTTGCCTTTTGTCAATAATGAATTATTTATACATGTTTTAACATAATTTATTCATAACTAACATGAACTAGACCCCTTGGAAGTTGGAATAAAGAAATAAAATAAGTCCTCTGTGACATCGTAACATCTCAGCATTCTAGACATAGGCTCATTTAACCTATAAATAGACCAGCGCACCAATAAAAACGAGTCATTTTTGACATATTAAATTAAGATAAATGTTAAATTAAGATGGGTATTTGGCAATAATGAAATTAAGATAAAGGCTCCGCCAGATTTGCTTCGCACTAGCAGATGATATTTAATAAAACAATAATTCCAACATTAGCGTAAATACTCTGTCCACATTATGCATTTAAGACTCAATTAATATTTATTTATCATTTGAAAAACTTTTACTCACAGAGATTAGGCTAGGCCGTTACACCTACTCAGCATCCATTTTCGCATCTTTCTTGCGCTAATCGAAACACATCACATGACCGCTCGGGTTACCTCGCAAACTGGAGCACGAGCCCGAGCCCGGCCCGAGCACCCGTAAGATGACATAGATTAAGCCCGAAACTAACCGAACCCGTCGGGTCCCATCGGGTCCTGTCGGTTTCGGGCAAAGATCTTCAGCTCTAACTCGTAGTCTTGAATGCAAATGGAGAAAAACTAACTTGGAAGTTTTTAGAATTGCATTGAAAAACAGTATGTCCAGCTATAGACAGGCTCTAAAACTTCCACGTGAACGCTGGCGCTGTTAGCTGCTGCTGCGAGTGTGTTCCCCCAGGATATAGTAATGTTTGTAAATCTCGTGATATGGGAAGGGGAGGGGGGCTAGCAATACTTTATAAAAAGAAATGGAAAGTATCTCAGTTAACTTTGTCTACATATTCTTCTGAGTCAATTGCCATAAAAATCAATGGTGCGATTCCAAGCATCCTCATAACTATCTTCCGCCCTCCCAAGAGCAATAATGCCTTTTTAACTGAATTATCTGAACTCTTGACTTATCTATGTTCCATATCTTCAAATGTTATCCTTCTGGGTGATTTTAACATTCATACCGATAATGTCAGTAATGCATTTACAAGCGAATTTTGGAATGTTTGGATTGCTTTGGTATTCAACAATTTAACACACTGCCCACTCATACTAAGGGGCATACTCTTGATCTTGTTTGCTGCTTTTGTATAACACATTTTAATTGTACTGTTTCTGATCTATCCATATCAGATCACTTTCTGGTCTCATTTTGTCCCAAACTGGCCATTTTTAAGGTAAACCTGTGTTGCCCAATTAAATTTCGGAATATTAAGAACATTGATTTGCCTACTATTGCTGAAGAACTTCCCATCTTTTCCAGTAAATCTGATTTCACTACTGTTGATGAACTGGTAAAATATTACAATGATGGACTGAACATGCTTTTAGATGAATTTTCACCCGTGAAAACTCGAAGGGTTTCATTTATTCATTCAGCTCCTTGGTTTACACCTGAACTGCGTGAACTTAAAACTAAAGGCCGTAGGTTAGAGCGGCTGTACGTCAGGTCTGGCCTTACTGTTCATAATGTGACAGGATTAGCGAAGCCCGTACTGTTGGATTGGATTGGTTGCTATACGCATTGATTATCCTATCACTGCGCAGTGATCACATACAAATTTAGCGGTGAGGTGGTATGACATCATGAGACACGCCCCTTGTTTGCTGCGTCATTTCTAGTTGCCGGTCAGGTATGTTTAGTGATGTTGGGTGTTACTAGTGTGATGTGTTTCATGTTAGTATTCTTGTTTAAAGCATAGATTTGGATAAACCTTGCGGCTGGTGCTTGGTTGACGTGGTCTCTCGCAACCGGTAAGTGAAACTACTGAATGAATTTCATTAGTGCAAGCTTGAGTTTGTGATGATCCAATTTGGTTGTAGTCTAAAGCAAGCGGGAGGGAGACTTTAATAGCCCAGACGTTCTGCCTGATGCTATATAGTAGTTTTGCCCCATTGTGTGCTGTATTGCCAACCGAGTGAGCCTACGGGTGCACAGAATGTTGCATACCTGATCGGTCGGGCTTTGAGAGATCACACGGATACGGTATGTGTGTTTTGTTTAATCTCGTCTTTCTTTCCAAAGAGCAGGTTATATTGTATTTTTAATTGCATTATAAATTATCACGAATCGGCAGTGCCTTGTGCACGTATTTAATCCAGATCGACAGAATGAGCTCACAGCTTTCGGCTTGCCTGTGCATTTAATAAGTATTACATTCTGGGCATTTGACTCAGGCGGTATGTTTTTAAAGCTACGTATAATACATTGATTCATTTGCTATTTGATTTGTTTATAATTTAATTTAATTACAGGTAGACTTGTTGCGTCGGCGGGCGATTTTAACTTCTTACTGTGGGGGCTTCGTGGGAAGTATCGTCCAGAGGCGCTGTTGCTTTGCCGGTCCTTTAATATTATTGTTGCGTTCCCTTGTGTTTTGTTCTTTTGTTATTTGAGTAATGTTTGTAAAATGGTAGTTTATTTTCTTTGTTCAGTTTAATGTTATCTTTTGATTTATTGTTTTGGTATTTTCTTTAACACTCTTTATTGTATTTTGAGTTATTTTGTGTATACAAGAGTGTTTACTTTTTTTTTTTTTTTTTTTTTTTTTGCTTTTAATGTTTTATGTGATAGCTAAGAGCTAAAGGTGCCCCAATATTTATTTGCTGTACGCATCATTTGCGATTATATCAGTGATTTGTCTACCCTCAAGTGTAACATACCATCTTGTTGTTACAGGAGCTGAGTGCCGGAGGCGGGGTGGATTTTGGTGGTGGTGCTACTTCACGAGTGCTGTGTGTGTGTGTGTGTGTGTGTGTGTGTGTGTATGTGAGTGTTTCCACACAGGTGTAACGAAAGTGTGCGGTGCTGTGGAGGCCTATTAGTGACCTTATTCCCAGCTGTTACGTCTCGGCTCCTGCATCCCCTTCATACAGTTTTGTTGAGGGTATTGGCCACCCATATCCCATTCATTGAGCTATTTATTCTTTTCTTCTTTTTTGTGATTTGATTTGTTGCATTAATTCATAATTGTTTTACCCAAGTCTTTTGCCAATTTATTGCACACGAACCTGTGTTGTCCACGGGCACGGTATTATCTATGGCACCGTGCCAGGGTGGCTTAGTCGCTCCATCTATTCTGACAACCCTCTGTGTCCAGCCAACTTCAGACATGTATGCTGAACATATTCAAAATTAAAAAAATGCACTGACTAAAGCTAAAGCCGATTACTACTACAAAGTAATTGGAGTTAGCAATGGGAACTCTAGGTCTCTTTTCTTGGTGGTAAACAATATTCTGAAACCACCTGATTCTTTGCCATCTGATATGTATTCCACTGACTTACGTGATCGCTTTTTGACTTTTTCTAAAAAAAAAATCTAAATCTAAATCTTCGACTTGTCAATTAGACCCTCTACCAACTCCTTTAGTAAAAGCTTGTTTACCAGCCCTTTTGCCGTTTATTACTAAAATTGTTCATGCTTCACTTGGTTCTGGTTTTGTATCTCCATCTCTTAAATCTGCTATTATTACACCCATACTTAAAAAACCAGGGGGTGATCCACTTGATTTTGAAAATTTTCGTCCAATTTCAAATTTACCATTCATCTCTAAGGTAGTTGAAAAGTGTATTGCAATTCAAATTCATGAACATCTGTCCAATAATAACTTGTATGAACAATTCCAATCTGGTTTTTGTCTCTGACTCTGGGCTTTTAACTATACTTGTCCTTCTTGACTTGAGCGCTGCCTTTGATACTGTCTCACATAACATACTTCTTGACAGATTAGTTTCCATTGGTATTACTGGCACTGCTCTGTCTTGGTTTAGTTCATATCTATCTGGACGCAGTCAGCGTATTCAATTAAAAGGTTTTAGTTCAAAACTATCTCCAGTCACCACTGGTGTTCCCCCAAGGTTCTGTTTTGGGCCCGCTTCTCTTCATTATATATATATATACTCCCTCTTGGTGATATTTTAAGGAAATATGGTATTAATTTTCACTGTTATGCGGATGACACCAACCTTTACATGTCTGCCAAACCTACCGGTTCTTTTCCTCCGCCATCTTTGTCAAGCTGTTTAGCTGAAATTAAAGACTGGCTTTCAGCAAACTTCTGGAAATGAAATGGCAATAAAACTGAGGCTCTGCTTGTTGGCACTATCCGTTGTGTCTAAATCTAATTGTTTCTCTTTACACATTGATAATACTGCAATCTGTCCTTCCTCTCAGGTTAAAAGTTTGGGTGTCATCATGGATAGCACACTATCTTTTAAAGCTCAGATTAATATTATCACACGGATTGCATACTTCCATTTGCGCAATATTAATTGTCTACGTCCATTTCTTTCAAATAATAATACTGCAGTTCACATTCACGCACTAGTCACCTCACGGATCGACTACTGCAATGCTATTCTCACAGGTATTCCCTCCAAATTGCTGCATAGCTTCAATTGGTTCAGAATTCTGCAGCTCATGTTCTCTCTAGAACACCTTATACTGATCACATTTCTCCGGTTCTCCAGCAATTGCACTAGCTTCCAGTAAAACATAGAGTTGAATTCAAAATATTGCTACTCACTTATAAGGCACTTCATAATCTTGCACCACAATACCTTACTCAACTTCTCCAGGTTTATACTCCTTCACGTGCACTTAGATCTTCATCTTTAATTTCTCTTCCGGTACCTCAGATTCGACTTACTACTATGGGTGCCAGATATTTTAGTTATGTTGTCCCCTGCCTATGGAACTCTCTTCCCCTTGATGTTAGCAATAGCGATTACTTGTTGACTTTTACAAATCATCTTAAGACATATCTTTTTATACAGGCTTTTTTATAAAAAAAATTTTATTGAGACTTAAATCCACTTTATATGTATATGCTGTTTGTTTGTTGTTTGTTTTGTCTTAGGCAGTGACCTGTATATTGCTTGTAAGGTGACCTTGGGTGTTCTGAAAGGCGCCATGAAATAAAATGCTTTATTATTATTATTATTATTATTATTAAAAACTGCTAGGGCAGTTTTAGGGACAAACTCATAGAAAATAACCAAACCAATTCAAAGTTTTTATTAAGCACAGTGGCTAAATTAACAAATTACCAGACGCCACCTGATTCAAATATTACACCAATGTTTAATCGTAATGACTTTATTAATTTATTCACTGATAAAATAGATAACATTACAAATACAATAGCGAATGTAGATTCTACAGCATCTAAAACTTCAGTTTCATCCATCGCACCCAAAGATAAACTGCAGTGCTTTACAAATACAGGACAGGAAGAGCCAAATAAACGTATCACTGTATCTAAACCAACAACATGTTTATTATATCCTGTACCCACTAAATTACTGAAAGAGTTGTTACTTGTAGCCAAAGAACCGCTTCTCAATATCATTAACTCGTTGTTAACTTTAGGTCACGTTCCAAAACCATTCAAGCTGGCGATTATTAAGCATCTTATTAAGAAACCGAAACTAGATCCAAGTGAACTGGCAAATTATAGGCCTATTTCAAATCTTTCATTTATGTCAAAAAGTTGTGTCTGCTCATTTGAGCACCTTCCTGAACAAAAATGGTCTGTATGAAGAATTGATTGTTGATGATTCTTGCGTCAGATCAAGGCTGCATCTCATTTCTAGTTTTACTTGATCTTAGTGCTGCTTTCGACACCAGATCATGACATACTCTTAGATCGATTACAAAATTATACAGGTATTCAAGGCCAAGTTCTAAGATGGTTTAGATCCTACCTGTCCGATCGCTTCCATTTTGTTTATTTAAATGGGGAGTCATCTCATTTATCACCAGTAATATATGGAGTGCCATAAGGATCCGTCCTAGGTCTCCTTCTACTTTCAATATACATGTTGCCCCTTGGTAATATTATTAGAAAATACGGAAGTAACTTCCGCTGTTATGCTGATGATAATCACCTATTTATCTCAACGAGACCAGATTCAACTCTTAAATTATCTAAGCTAACAGAATGTGTTAAAATGTAAAAGTTTGTATGACCAATAATTTTATCCAATTAAATTTGGATAAGAAAGAGATATTAATTATTGGACCAAAAAACAGTACACAGAATCTTGTATATTACAATTTGCAACTATACAGATATACTGTTACTTCCTCTACAGTCAAAAATCTGGGTGTTATATTAGACAGCAACTTGTCTTTTGAATATCATATTTCCCATGTTACAAAAACTGCATTCCTCCATTTTAGAAACATTACCAAACTATGAAACATGTTATCTGTTTCTGATGCTGAAAAGCTAGTTCATGCATTCATGACCTCTAGACTGGACTATTGTAATGCACTTCTAGGAGGTTGTCCAGCATCTTCAATAAACAAGCTACAGGTAATCCAAAATGCAGCAGCTAGAGTCCTTACCAGGTCAAGAAAATATGATCATATTACCCCAATTTTACAGTCTCTGCACTGCACTTCCGTAGCAGTTACAAATGATCATTACTTACCTATAAGGCCCTAAAAGGTTTAGCTCCTGCGTACCTAACTAGCTTTCTACCACGTTACAATCCATCACACTCCCTAAGGTCACAAAATGCTGGACTTTTGGAAATTCCTAGGATAGCTAAGTCCACTAAAGGAGGTAGAGCTTTTTCAAATTTTTTATACCTCAATGAAAAAAAGACAGAGGTTGTAGTGTTTGGCCCTAGAGGAACCAAAGGCGCAGCAGAGTTCAATTTCGGATCACTGTCATTATATGTGAAAGACCGTGTTAAAAACGTGGGTGTTTATATTGATAGCGCACTGAAATTGAATGCACAGGTAAATCATGTGGTCAAGTCAAGTTTTTTTTTTCACTTGAGAAATTTGGCTAAAATGAAATCAATTTTGACACATAAGAGCCTTGAAATTGCAATCCATGCTCTTATATCCTTAAGACTTGACTATTGCAATTCTTTATATAAGGGTATTAGTCAAGCATCTATTCAACGGCTACAAAAGGTACAAAATGCTGCAGCGAGATTATTAACTAACAATAAAAAACATGAACACTTCACTCCATCCTTGGTCCATTTATATTGGCTCCCAGTACAATATAGAATTGACTTTAAACTCCTTTTATTAGTGTATAAATCTCTTATTTATCAGATTTGTTAATAGGGTACAAGACAGGTAGAAACTTGAGATCATCAACTCAAAACCTGTTAAAAGTTCAGAGTACCAAGCTAAGCCAGAAAGGGGATCGTGCCTTTGGGGTAGTTGCTCCAAAACTTACCACCACAGGGACGCTGCTTCTGTACATGTTTTTAAAGTACAACTTAAGACACACTTGTTTGAAATGGCCTATTTGATGATAATGATTATTACTATTTATATATTTTAATACGTTTGTCCTAATATTGTTGTATTGTTTTATTGAGATGGTGTAAAGCACATTGGTCAACATGTGTTGTTTGAATGGTGCTATATACAGTCATGCCCACAAATATTGGCACCCTTGGCAAATATGATCAAAAAAGGCTGTGAAATTGCATTGTTAATCCTTTTGATTTTGTATTTAAAAAAATTCACAAGAATGTATCCTTTCATTGGATATTAAGAATTTAAAACAGAGGGGAAATATCATTATGAAATTGTTTTTTCTCAAATACTCGTTGGACACAATTATTGTCCCCCCTAGAAATTCTTATGAGTAAAATATCTCTGAAGTATATTCCCATTCATATTCACAATTTTGAGCACTCCAGCATGATTATAAACATGAAATTATCCAGCCATTGCTTCCTGTTTCACAGAAATATAAAGTGGAGGGAAAACAAAGCCCAAATGCCCTTAATCATCCATCACAAAGAGAAAAACCAAAGAATATTTTTCTGATGTGCAGCAAAAGATGATTGAGCTTCACAAATTGGTGAAGTGGCTTTAAGCAAAGAGCTAGAGCAGTGACAATTCCCATTTCCACCATCAGGACAATAATTAAGAATTTCCAATCAACAGAAAATGTTAGAAAACTGCCTGGAAGAGGTCGTGTGTCTATATCGTCCTCATGCATGGTGAGGAGGTCAGTTTGAGTGGCTAGAGACTCTCCAAGGATCACAGCTGGAGAATTGCAGAAACTAGTTGAGTTTCTGGTTCAGGAAACCTTTTAAAAAATTGTTAAACAGAACCTACATCAACACATGTTGTTTGGGAGGGTTTCAAGAAAAATTCTCCTAGCTCATCCAAAAACAAACTAAAGCATATTCAGTTATCAGACATGACTGGAACTTCAAATGGGACTGGCTTCTATGATCAGATGAAACAAAAAAAATTAGCTTTTTAGCAGTAAACACTCAAGATGGATTTGGTGAAAACAGGGATAAAAAGTACCACGTCAATCAATCAATCACCTTGATTTATATAGTGCTTTAAACAAAATACATTGCATCAAAGAACTGAACAACATTCATTTGGAAAACAGTGTCTCAATAATGCAAAATGATAGTTAAAGGCAGTTCATCATTGAATTCAGTTATGTCATCTCTGTTCAGTTGAAATAGTGTCTGTTTTTATTTGCAATCAAGTCAATGATATCGCTGTAGATGAAGTGACCCCAACTAAGCAAGCCAGAGGCGACAGCGGCAAGGAACCGAAACTCCATCGGTGACAGAATGAAGAAAAAAACCTCGGGAGAAACCAGGCTCAGTTGGGGGGCCAGTTCTCCTCTGACCAGACAAAACCAGTAGTTCAATTCCAGACTGCAGCAAAGTCAGATTGTGCAGAAGAATCATCTGTTTCCTGTGGTCTTGTCCTGGTGGTCCTCTGAGACAAGGTCTTTACAGGGGATCTGTATCTGGGGCTCTAGTTGTCCTGGTCTCCGCTGTCTTTCAGGGCAGTAGAGGTCCTTTCTAGGTGCTGATCCACCATCTGGTCTGGATACGTACTGGATCCGGGTGACTGCAGTGACCCTCTGATCTGGATACAGACTGGATCTGGTGGCCACGGTGACCTCGGAACAAGAGAGAAACAGACAAATATTAGCGTAGATGCCATTCTTCTAATGATGTAGAAAGTACGGTGTTATGTGAAGTGTTTCCGGTTCACCTAATTAATGCAGCCTAAAAATCCTTTAACAGATTTGGATATTAAAAGCATATTAGTATGTTATGTGTATGCCAGGTTAAAGAGATGGGTCTTTAATCTAGATTTAAACTGCAAGAGTGTGTCTGCCTCCCGAACAATGTTAGGTAGGTTATTCCAGAGTTTAGGCGCCAAATAGGAAAAGGATCTGCCGCCCGCAGTTGATTTTGATATTCTAGGTATTATCAAATTGCCTGAGTTTTGAGAACGTAGCGGACGTAGAGGAGTATAATGTAAAAGGAGCTCATTCAAATACTGAGGTGCTAAACCATTCAGGGCTTTATAAGTAATAAGCAATATTTTAAAATCTATACGATGTTTGATAGGGAGCCAATGCAGTGTGGACAGGACCGGGCTAATATGGTCATACTTCCTGGTTCTAGTAAGAACTCTTGCTGCTGCATTTTGGACTAGCTGTAGTTTGTTTACCAAGCGTGCAGAACAACCACCCAATAAAGCATTACAATAGTCTAACCTTGAAGTCATAAATGTATGGATTAACATTTCTGCATTTGACATTGAGAGCATAGGCCGTAATTTAGATATATTTTTGAGATGGAAAAATGCAGTTTTACAAATGCTAGAAACATGTGTACAATGAAAGCTGTATTTTTGATGTTGTGAGCCTATATTTCTGCTGGAGGTCCTGGATATCTTGTTTGGAGACATGGCATCATGGATTCTATTAAATACCAACAGATAAAAAATCTAAAAGTGACTGACTCTGTTAGAAATCTTATAATGGGCCATGATCATTCAACCGTACAATAATCCAAACACAAACCTCAAAAACAACACCGAAATGGGTCACTGAGCTCAAAACCAAGCTTCTGCTATAGCCATTCCAGTCCTCTGACCTGAACCCTACAGAAAATGAGAGGAGTGAACTGAAGAGGAGAAGCTGGGAATCTGAAGGGTCTGGAGTGATTCTGGATGAAGGAATGGTCTCTGATCTCTTGTCAGGTGTTCTCTAACCTCATCAGGCATTATAGGAGACAGTTTTGAGCTGTTAAACTGGCAAATGGAGGTTTAAAAAATAATTCAATAAAAGGGTGCCATTAATTGTGGCCAATGTGTATTAGAGAAAAACATTTATTTCATAATGATATTTCCCCCCATTTTAAATTCTTATTATCCAATGAAAGGATACCTTTTTGTGAATTTTTCAAATAAAACATCAACAGGATTAACAATGCAGCTTAATTTTCACAGCCTTATTTGATCATATTTGCCAAGGGTGCCAAAATTTGTGGGCATGACTGTAAATAAAAGTGACATTGATATTGACATTGACACATTTGGCTCCCAAACTCTGGAATAGCCTTCCTGATAATGTCCGGGGTTCAGACACACTCTCTCTGTGTAAATCTAGATTAAAAACGCATCTCATTCGCCAAGCATTCGAATAATGTATCTAATGTAATGTATCTCTTAAATTGTGAGTGTAGTTGCATCTGATCAAATGCGCATTCTTATTCTTTAGCTTGGGTAAAACTAATTCATTTTACTTTGTTGGATCAGCAGCTATGCTAATGATTTCTCTATTTGTTTCTATGTTTTGCCACAGGGTAACTAGGATTTACACAAGCTCCATTCTGGATCCAGAACACCTATGAAGAGATGATGCTGACCCTCAGAGGACCTCAGATGATGATAGCCCTGAATAAACAAACATAACTAACAAATATTGCTACAACTGTGACTGCATCATATAATAATTATTAATTATTAAAAATATTAAAAATGTTCATCGTCTGGCTGACTACATCTTGTATTAATTTTTCTAAAAATCCTGTCATACGTGCACAAACTGATTTATAATAGCCCAAGTTTAGTAAACATTTTTTTTTATTGAGACTATAAAAAATAATTCTGCATCTATTTTTAGGTGTGCCAGCTGCCACTGTGGGTGGCACCGGCACACCCTGGCACACCCGTGGCTACGCCCCTGTTATAAGCTACTACTAAATATTGTAGAAACATAATTTTCTGTAAAGTTGCTTTGTAACGATTTTTACTGTAAAAAGCGCTATACAAATAAACTTGAACTGAACTGAATTGAACAGGTACAGGAGCCACACAAGCACCACCTTCTATCCTGGCCAAAAATAAGGAAACAAAAACCAAGTAGACATTTTTTGCACCCCATGTGTATATTTGTTTCTATTCTTTGCACTTAATGTGTATATCTGCAGCCATGTGTTGGGTGCAAAGGTGTTTTTGCATGTAGCGCCCTTGAATTGGACACTTGGTCTCTTTCAGCCCTCAAAGTGAACTAAGAACAAAGACTCATATATGAACTCCTCAAGCAAACTCAGACCCATTTGAAGTGAACCAAACTTTTTTTTGCTTTTGCATTTAAGGTTGTTGCAAATGCAGTTGACAGACAATTTATCCAAACAATAAAATATTGTAAATAGACGGATGAATGTGGTAAGATATAGAACCATTTTCCATTAGGTTGTCTGATTATCTCTTGACTCTTGTCTGTCCCATCTTTCAGTCCACATGTGACAAAACTAGGGATGCATGATATACCGGCCACCAAATCGAATGTAAATATTTCTTTTATCACTATCGAACTGATAAGAGAATTTGGCCGATATCTTAGAGCTGATAAATAATGCATAATTTCCTGCAGAGACACCATGATGGTTTTTAATTGCTTGTAATATAAGTGGAAACACTTCGAAAAGGAAAATACAGTGAAATGCAACATGTGCAGTTTGTCATATTATAATGAGATTATTAGCTACTGTAAAATGATGTAACAGAATCTTTGTTCGCCTATGTTTTAGCGCATTGTCATGGGAAGAGCGTATCCACAATGGCTCCACACGACTAGCACAGTTAAATTTGCGTGTGCATTTGAAGTCTTTTGTGCAGCTGTATGTTGTAATATTGTGTTTATTTTATGCATATAAATCAGATCTTTCTGATATAGAATGTTTTTGGTTAAGCTATAGCCAATAGAGCGCTTAATTTTACTGGTGATCATCTTTAGCTCAGCGCACGCAGCTTAAACAGCAGCTTACAACATTAATAACTATGACTGAGATTGTCATACAGTATATAACATTATAATGAGAACACTATTATAATAAAACGTTATGAATTTGTTTGGTTTGGTTTCCGTGTTTCAGCTCATTGTTGCAGGAAGAGCCAAGCGCATCCACAACAGAAGTTAAACATTCTGATTAGCATGTAACTTAGTTTGAGTTCATGTGTGCATTTGGTACGTATATAAGTTGTAATATTATATTTATGTTGTATAAATATCTGAATATATGATGCATTTCCCTGTGTTGAATAAGCTGGCAGCACTTCAGTTTACCGGTGTTCATCCAGCTCTTCAGCTTCAGCACACGCAGCTTATAATAACTATAATTGGGAAAGTCAGAAACATAATATTATAAAGAGAATATTAAATAAAAATGTTATGAATTATTTTGGATTGTTTGCTGTTTTTCAGCAAGTTCAGAGCATGTCCACGACACATCTGACTATTCAGGGTGGTAGCGTGGGGGCATTGCAACACTGGAAATAGGCTACTTCTGTTTTAAAACGTGAAGACGAGCCAGTGGATATCATACAAGTAACGTGCAAACTTTGTTAAAAGTCAAACTTATGCCGGTGAACGTCTTTCACAATGATAGTGAACGTAAAAACTGACAGCGCTTTCGGCATCTGACGCACACATTAACAGCACGTATACTCTCAGAGACAACAAGAGACGAATCTCCTAATATGTTGTGTATATATATAACTGTTTTAATTTATTTCTTTAATATTTCTCTTGTGGCCGAATAATAATGTTCTTAAAGGGGTGAAATGCTTTTTCATGCATACTGAGTTTTTTACACTGTTAAAGAGTTGGATTCCCATGCTAAACATGGACAAAGTTTCAAAAATTAAGTTGTACGTTTGAAGGAGTATTTCTGTTCCAAAAATACTCCTTCCGGTTTGTCACAAGTTTCGAGTATGGCTCTGTGTGACGTTAGATGGAGCGGAATTTCCTTATATGGGTCCTGAGGGCACTTCTCCCGGAAGAGCGCGCGCTCCCGTATAGCAGAGCACTCAGAGCACAACAGACTTCGCTGATCAGAGCGAGATGTGTTTTTGGTTGCCAGGGCAAGACAACCCTGCACAGATTACCTAAAGAGAAACAGCATTAAGGGACCAGTGGATGGAGTTTATTTTTACAAAGCATCAACGGAGTTGTGTAAGTGTTTGTGTTTGTTCCCCTGCATTTCGAAGATGCTTGTTTTACAAATAAGGCCCAGTTTGACGACGGATTTGCACATCGTTTATTTCTTAAGGATAATGCAGTCCCAACGAAAAAGGGTCACGATCGTGTGTTGGAACCGCAGGCGGTGAGTAAAACGGCTTCAAATATCTCTGTGTTGTTAACTTAGCTGTCGGCGTGTAAGCACATCAAGTAAACAACATGTGATGTTGTCATCAAACTGCACGAGTAAAACTGCTTCAAATATCTCTGTGTTGTTAACTTAGCTATCGGCGCGTAAGCACATCAAGTAAACAACATGCGATGTTGTCATCAAACTGCACTTTCCACATGTACAGCTTAAAAAAAAAAAAAAAAAAAAAAAAGACGACAAAGTGGAACTTAGTCATTTTCCAAAACTGCTAAGCAAATATATACAGTTTCAGTACATACCACATAGAGACGCTGTTGTTGCTGCTGCTCTTGTTAAATTTCAGCCTCTGGATCTGATTCTGGATCATAAATATACGCTGAATCTGACTGTTAGCAATGGTTTGTTTTGGTTGGTTTTGTCCTCACGTAATGTCACAGCTTCCAAACGCTATCAAAGCAAAAGCCTACTGGCTCTCGTGATTCTTTAGCTCCGCCCACACGTCACGCCTACAGACGCTCGTGTTTTTCCGGGAAAAATCGGTACAGACTAACTTTCTCTTATGAATATAATAAAACTAAAAACTTTTTGGAGTTATGACGGATGCAGTACTACTCTATAGGTACTCAAGATTAACAGGATATTGAGTGAAAACGAGCATTTCACCCCCCCCCCCCCTTTAATAAGAAGAATGTTTCTTCTCAAACAATGAGAAGAACAAAGTGATACAATTTTATTTAATCTATAGGCCTATAATTAATTGTACGCTATAATAAACCTATTTTAAAAGACATTTAAAACATTTTGATTGAGGAGTAGCCTACGCTAATAGCCTATTTTTTTAGCAGGTTTTTTTTTTTTCACAGGCTGCGAGTCACAGCGTGTCAGTTATGAAATTGTTGTGAAGCAAATTAATTGTAAAATTAATTTAATAATAAAAGTAAACTAATAATAGCAAAAAAAAAAAAAATAACAGGTCTACATTAATTGGTAATGAGAAATACTCTTAATTATGACAATATTTAATAATCCTGACATTATCTCTGGCTAGTACTTACATGCTGGACCTCTGTCAACGCACTCCCTTGTCTTATCGCCTTATTATTATTATTATTTTTATATATAAGTAATGTTGTTTTCATTATTTAAGGATTATTTTATTTATTTGTAAGGTTGCTTTATGTTTGATTTACGTGTTTAAGTGTTTAATGCCTATTAATGATGAGAATTTTTTGGTAATCAGGCTCTCAAAAATTATGTAAAAATGTGTATTTATATTTATTGGCCAACATATTGGTTATTGGCTTTCATATTTAAAGAATTATCCTTTATAGGTATCGGCCAAAATGTTCATATCGGTGCATCCCTAGACAAAACAGTAACACTGAGCAGTAGTTATCAAACTTCTACTTCAATTAATTACTTCAAATTAATTTTATGAAGTATATTTAAGTAATGTCCAAGTATATATTTAAGTATACTTAATGTAGTAAGTATATTAATATCAAAGTGTACTTTTAGTAGACTTGCAAGTGTACTATTTCAATACTCCTTGGGACTAAATTAGCCCACTTATAAAAGTATACATTCAAGTTTCCTAAAAGTGCAAACTTTAAGTACACAACTAGGTTTCTCATTTTTTATGCATCTTTACTACAAGTGAACTTGTAAGTATACTAGTAGTTTACAAACCCGATTCCAAAAAAGTTGGGACACTGTGAAAATTGTGAATAAAAACAAAATGCAATAATTTAGAAGTTTCAAATTTCAATATTTTATTCAGAATACAACATAGATTACATATCAAATGTTTAAAATTAGAAAATGTATAATTTTAGGGGGAAAATAAGTTCATTTTAAATTGCATGGCATTGAATCTGACTGTTAGCAATGGTTTGTTTTGGTTGGTTTTGTCCTCACGTAATGTCACAGCTTCCAAACGCTATCAAAGCAAAAGCCTACTGGCTCTCGTGATTCTTTAGCTCCGCCCACACGTCACGCCTACAGACGCTCGTGTTTTTCCGGGAAAAATCGGTACAGACTAACTTTCTCTTATGAATATAATAAAACTAAAAACTTTTTGGAGTTATGAAGGATGCAGTACTACTCTATAGGTACTCAAGATTAACAGGATATTGAGTGAAAACGAGCATTTCACCCCCCCCCCCCCTTTAATAAGAAGAATGTTTCTTCTCAAACAATGAGAAGAACAAAGTGATACAATTTTATTTAATCTATAGGCCTATAATTAATTGTACGCTATAATAAACCTATTTTAAAAGACATTTAAAACATTTTGATTGAGGAGTAGCCTACGCTAATAGCCTATTTTTTTAGCAGGTTTTTTTTTTCACAGGCTGCGAGTCACAGCGTGTCAGTTATGAAATTGTTGTGAAGCAAATTAATTGTAAAATTAATTTAATAATAAAAGTAAACTAATAATAGCAAAAAAAAAAAAAAAACAGGTCTACATTAATTGGTAATGAGAAATACTCTTAATTATGACAATATTTAATAATCCTGACATTATCTCTGGCTAGTACTTACATGCTGGACCTCTGTCAACGCACTCCCTTGTCTTATCGCCTTATTATTATTATTATTTTTATATATAAGTAATGTTGTTTTCATTATTTAAGGATTATTTTATTTATTTGTAAGGTTGCTTTATGTTTGATTTACGTGTTTAAGTGTTTAATGCCTATTAATGATGAGAATTTTTTGGTAATCAGGCTCTCAAAAATTATGTAAAAATGTGTATTTATATTTATTGGCCAACATATTGGTTATTGGCTTTCATATTTAAAGAATTATCCTTTATAGGTATCGGCCAAAATGTTCATATCGGTGCATCCCTAGACAAAACAGTAACACTGAGCAGTAGTTATCAAACTTCTACTTCAATTAATTACTTCAAATTAATTTTATGAAGTATATTTAAGTAATGTCCAAGTATATATTTAAGTATACTTAATGTAGTAAGTATATTAATATCAAAGTGTACTTTTAGTAGACTTGCAAGTGTACTATTTCAATACTCCTTGGGACTAAATTAGCCCACTTATAAAAGTATACATTCAAGTTTCCTAAAAGTGCAAACTTTAAGTACACAACTAGGTTTCTCATTTTTTATGCATCTTTACTACAAGTGAACTTGTAAGTATACTAGTAGTTTACAAACCCGATTCCAAAAAAGTTGGGACACTGTGAAAATTGTGAATAAAAACAAAATGCAATAATTTAGAAGTTTCAAATTTCAATATTTTATTCAGAATACAACATAGATTACATATCAAATGTTTAAAATTAGAAAATGTATAATTTTAGGGGGAAAATAAGTTCATTTTAAATTGCATGGCATTGAATCTGACTGTTAGCAATGGTTTGTTTTGGTTGGTTTTGTCCTCACGTAATGTCACAGCTTCCAAACGCTATCAAAGCAAAAGCCTACTGGCTCTCGTGATTCTTTAGCTCCGCCCACACGTCACGCCTACAGACGCTCGTGTTTTTCCGGGAAAAATCGGTACAGACTAACTTTCTCTTATGAATATAATAAAACTAAAAACTTTTTGGAGTTATGAAGGATGCAGTACTACTCTATAGGTACTCAAGATTAACAGGATATTGAGTGAAAACGAGCATTTCACCCCCCCCCCCCCCTTTAATAAGAAGAATGTTTCTTCTCAAACAATGAGAAGAACAAAGTGATACAATTTTATTTAATCTATAGGCCTATAATTAATTGTACGCTATAATAAACCTATTTTAAAAGACATTTAAAACATTTTGATTGAGGAGTAGCCTACGCTAATAGCCTATTTTTTTAGCAGGTTTTTTTTTTCACAGGCTGCGAGTCACAGCGTGTCAGTTATGAAATTGTTGTGAAGCAAATTAATTGTAAAATTAATTTAATAATAAAAGTAAACTAATAATAGCAAAAAAAAAAAAAAACAGGTCTACATTAATTGGTAATGAGAAATACTCTTAATTATGACAATATTTAATAATCCTGACATTATCTCTGGCTAGTACTTACATGCTGGACCTCTGTCAACGCACTCCCTTGTCTTATCGCCTTATTATTATTATTATTTTTATATATAAGTAATGTTGTTTTCATTATTTAAGGATTATTTTATTTATTTGTAAGGTTGCTTTATGTTTGATTTACGTGTTTAAGTGTTTAATGCCTATTAATGATGAGAATTTTTTGGTAATCAGGCTCTCAAAAATTATGTAAAAATGTGTATTTATATTTATTGGCCAACATATTGGTTATTGGCTTTCATATTTAAAGAATTATCCTTTATAGGTATCGGCCAAAATGTTCATATCGGTGCATCCCTAGACAAAACAGTAACACTGAGCAGTAGTTATCAAACTTCTACTTCAATTAATTACTTCAAATTAATTTTATGAAGTATATTTAAGTAATGTCCAAGTATATATTTAAGTATACTTAATGTAGTAAGTATATTAATATCAAAGTGTACTTTTAGTAGACTTGCAAGTGTACTATTTCAATACTCCTTGGGACTAAATTAGCCCACTTATAAAAGTATACATTCAAGTTTCCTAAAAGTGCAAACTTTAAGTACACAACTAGGTTTCTCATTTTTTATGCATCTTTACTACAAGTGAACTTGTAAGTATACTAGTAGTTTACAAACCCGATTCCAAAAAAGTTGGGACACTGTGAAAATTGTGAATAAAAACAAAATGCAATAATTTAGAAGTTTCAAATTTCAATATTTTATTCAGAATACAACATAGATTACATATCAAATGTTTAAAATTAGAAAATGTATAATTTTAGGGGGAAAATAAGTTCATTTTAAATTGCATGGCATTTCAAAAAAGTTGGGACAAGGCCATATTTACCACTGTGTGGCATCCCCTCTTCTTTTTATAACAGTCGGCAAACGTCTGAGGACTGAGGAGACAAGTTGCTCAAGTTTAGGAATAGGAATGTTGTCCCATTCTTGTCAAATACAGGCAAGGCAAGGCGAGGCAAAGCAATTTTATTTATATAGCACATTTTGTCCACAATGGTAATTCAAAGTGCTTTACATAAAAGAAAGTAAAATAATCATGAAGAAAAATAATCACAAAGATAAAACAAGCAATTTAAAAGCTTTGAAGATTAAAAAAAATCCTTATTTTAAATAAATTTAAAACATTTAAAAATATAAAATTATTTGACACAAAATACAGTGCAATCAGCTTGGACTTCTAGTTGCTCAACTGTCTTAGGTCTTCTTTGTCACATTTCCTCTTTATGATGCACCAAATGTTTTCTATGGGTGAAAGATCTGGACTGTAGCAATCCTGTATGTAATGCAGTGCCGTCTAAGGGCCCGAAGATCACGGGCATCCATCGTTTTCCGGCCTTGACCCCTACGCACAGAGATTGTTCCAGATTCTCAGAATCTTTGGATAATATTATGCACTGTAGATGATGATAACTTCAAAATCTTTGCAATTTTTCTCTGAGAAACTCCTTTCTGATATTGCTCCACTATTTTTCACCACAGCATTGGGGGAATTGGTGTTCCTCTGCCCATCTTGACTTCTGAGAGACACTGCCACTCTGAGAGGCTCTTTTTGTACCCAATCATGTTGCCAACTGACCTAATAAGTTGCAAATTGGTCCACCAGTTGTTTCTTATATGTACATTGCTACCTGTCCCAACTTTTTTGGAATGTGTAGCTCTCATGAAATAAAAAATGAGCCAATATTTGTAATGACATTTCAAAATGTCTCACTTCCAACATTTAATATGTAATTTATATTCTATTGTGAATAAAATATAAGTTTATGAGATTTGTAAATTATTCCATTCATTTGTACTCACAATTTGTACAGTGTCCCAACCTTTTTGGAATCGGGATTGTACTATTTTAATACAATTAGTAAATTATTTAGTTTCTGAAAGTAAACACTAAAGGGTGCTCTCAGTAAACTACTAGTTTAGAAGTTTATATTGCAAGTATACTTGTAAGGTTTCTTTAAGTGAACATAACATTATACTATTTACATATTATTTTGCACTTGCATTATACTACTTTGTTCAAATGTATATGTTCTTTTTTTATTCTGGAAAAATACATTTAACTGTACTTTAATTTTAAAAACATTTTATTAGCTTCATGCTTTCTGTTTTATCAACACTTGAATGTCTCATAAAGGCAACATTTTAACATTAGCTCCAAAGGAAACAGCCAACATCTAACCACTCACAAGCTGTAATAAGATACTGTGCAGATCTTAAATAAACAATGTCAACATATGATACAGTCAATTATACTGTAAATTAAGTAGAAATAATATGGTGTTCATTGTGTTATAAATAATCATACTCTTAAACTTATAACCGTGATGAATTATATTATGTATTGTATTATGATGTATTATAATTGTTATGATTATTCATGAGTTAATATAACATATTAAACGTACTCCCAACTTGGAGCCCACTATGGATCCATCATGGGCCCCTATGGGTTAACACACACGGGCCCAAGTGAAGCCGATGGACAAAAATTTACAGGTCCCATTTGGGTTGCCCATGCAGGGCCCAACTGATAGCCCACCAAAAACCCACATGGGGTCCACATGGAAATGTTGGCTGGGGAATACCCCATAGATTTTCTACGGGGTTAAGGTCAGGCGAGTTTTCTGGTCAATTAAGAACAGGGATACCATGGTCCTTAAACCAGGTACTGGAAGCTTTGGCACTGTGTGCAGGTGCCAATTCCTGTTGGAAAATGAAAACTGCATCTCAGTAAAGTTGGTCAGCAGCAGGAAGCATGAAGTGCTCTAAAACTTCCTGGTATATGGCTGTGTTGACCTTGGACCTCAGAAAACACAGTGGACCAACACCAGCAGATGAGATGGCACCCCAAACCATCACTGACTGTGGAAACTTTACACTGGACCTCAAGCAACATGGATTGTGTGCCTCTCATCTCCTCTTGGACCCTGATTTCCAAAGGTAATGCAAAATTTACTTTCATCAGAGAACATAACTGTGGATGAATCAGCAGCAGTCTAGTCCTTTTTGAAGTGAAATGCTTCTGACGCTATCTGTTGTTGTGGCTTGACACAGAGAATGCAACAGCTGAGACCCGTGTCTTGCATACATCTGTGTGTAGTGGTTCTTGAAGCACTGACTCCAGCTGCAGTCCACTCTTTGTGAATATCCCCCACATTTTTGAATGGGTTTTGTTTCACAATCCTCTCCAGGGTGAGGTTATCCTTATTACTTGTACACTTTTTTCTACCACATCTTTTCCTTCACTTCGCCTCCCTATTAATGTGCTTGGACAGAGAGCTCTGTGAACAGTCAGCCACTTTTGCAATGACCTTTTGTGTCTTGCCTTCCTTGTACAAAGGGTCAATGGTCGTCTTTTGGACAATTGTCAAGTCAACAGTCTTCCCCATGATTGTGTAGCCTACAGAACTAGACTGAGTGACCATTTAAAGGCATTGCAGGTGTTTTGAGTTAATTAGCTGATTAAAGTGTGGCACCAGGTGTCTTCAATATTGGACCTTTTCACAATATTCTAATTTTCTGAGATATTGAATTTGTGATTTTCCTTAGTTTCCAGTTATAAACATCACAATTAAAAGAAATAAACATTTTAAATATATCAGTCTGTTTGTAATGAATTAATATAATATACAAGTTTCACTTTTTGAATGGATTTGGTGAAATCAACTTTTTAATGATATTCTAATTATATGAGCACCACCTGCATAGGCCTACAGTATTTTATTTATTCTATTTTTTATTTTTTTTATTTTTTTGTTTATAAACTCGAAATTTTATTAATTTTGGACGTGTAAATGCTTATTTATTTCTCTTGCTTATTAGACTGTTGTAAGCGACATACCATGGTGGAATCGTGCTGGGCAATGGTTTCTGTGATGGTCGCACACAGTGACATGTTGCACATAATTGTCTTAATATTTTATATCCTTGCTCAAAATTTTAAAGGGGTCAGCATTACTGTCTAACTGAAGGAAACATGGGTTTATGCAACCATTACATTTAAATACATCACTTCCTAGAATGTATCCATCTCTTTGCCAAAGGATGTGTTCATATTTAGCAATATAAACATTTCTGCAGTAGATTATTTAATTTATCACAACTTCATAGTTAGCCCTGAGATGAAAGGTCTATGAAGGTATGGAATGTTTTTTGTTTGTTTTTTTGTCACAAAAGAGCAAAGTTGTAGGCTCACTATAAGCTATTGCTAATTGAAATACCATCGACAATTATAAAATATCCCACCTAAATTAAGGCATGTTTTAAGCCTACAGCAAATATGCAGTCCTGCAATTATGTCGTTTTAATGTAGCCCTAAATTATATATAAAAAAAAAAAAGATAGAAAAAAGTTGTCATACTGATACAGACAAGGGTTTCTGCCCCACGAAAATGTATGGTCACCGCACCAATGATTGTAACAGTAGGCTTAATGCACTGCACCCATAGTTTCACCCATCTTTCACCCATAGAAAACATTTGGCGCATCATAAAGAGGAAGATGCGACAAAGAAGACTTAATTCTCAACACATAGTATTTAGTATACATTTAAAAAAAAAAGTTTTCAGTTTTCTGGTAAGCTTTCTAATACATTGTATCAAAGTTTTCATTAGGAATGATAATTATAATAAGGACAACAACAAAGTGAATTTTAAAATGTCATTATAACCAGGAAATTCAATCATGAAATAAAGTCATTAAATTGTTTTATAGTGTCTTTATTTATGATGGGTTGATTTTATTTGAGTACTATTATTTCATCATACACTTTTTGTCATTTCTCTCGGGTTTCAAAAGTACAATATAACATTTAGGAGCAAATATACACAGTAAGAGACCAAATGCAGATGCTAGAATAGCAAAGACATGGACAGCAACCATATACTTTCCACGAGAGCTCACATAAACTGGAATGAAGGTTATCCACACAGCAAAAAATATAAGCATGCTGAATGTGATTAATTTAGCCTCATTAAAGTTGTCTGGTAGTTTTCTGGCCAAAAATGCCAATAAGAAACACAACGAAGATAGGAAGCCAATATAACCAAGCACACACCAAAATCCAATTTCAGATCCCACAGTACACTCAACAATCATATTTGCACTCATGAACTTAGTGTTATATGATGCAACAGGTGGATTAGTTGTAAACCATATAAAGCAAATAAGTGCTTGCACAAAAGTGCACAAGATTACACTTGATCTTTGTTTAGCAGGGCCAAACCACTTCATGACATTACTGCCAGGGAGGGTGGCCCTGAAAGCCATTAAAACTACTACAGTTTTTGCCAAGATGCATGAAATACAGAGAGTAAAGCTTATTGCAAAGGCTGGATAACGAATCCGACATAACCAGTCACTGGGCTTCCCTAAAAAGGTTAGGCCAATCAGAAAGCATGCACAAAGAAACATGAGGAGAAGGAAACTTAACTCCATATTGTTCCCTCGTATGACTGGAGTCTTTCTGTACAATATAAACACAACAAGCACTGCTACTGCTGCACAGGCTCCAAATGCAGAAAATGCCCAAAGTATTATTCCCAAGGGCTCCTGAAAGGACAAAAATTCTAAAGTTCTGGGGATGCACTGGTCTTGGGCTTGGTTTGGCCATGTTTCCTTTGAACATGTCAGACAATCAATTGAATCTGTGGAAAAATTTGGGGGCAAAGCAGAGCATAAAACACTAGTTTTTCATACATTTCTTCTCAAAATGCCATTAATTGAGCAGCCATGAGGATCGCACCTGTTTGATTACTGATCTCCCCTTCAGCACATGGTATACAGTCAAAGCAGCAGAGAGGCTTTCCTTTTTGCCTGGCCTTCCTGGAGCCTGACAGACAGCTTTGACTGCACAATGATTCTGGTACCTAATGAACACAGCAGGATAAGCAGTAAAAATAAATAAAAAATACATAGTCTGAACTCGATGAGGGTGCATATCAATACATACTTTCCTTGCCTTGAGAAATATACTCGGTATGTGTAGCATTTGTCAGTTTAACTGGCAAATGTGAAAACCTATAATGTTGCTAAATCATCTATAAAACTGTGAAAAAAATATATAAATATATTCCAAATGTTTAGTATAAAATAAAAGCAAGAGTGAATTCTTGTTTAAAATTATAACACTGGATTCTCACTTCAGCCATAAACATTAAGTTGAGCTGAAGAAAAAGCAAGCATAGAAATGAATATCTGGTTATAGGTGTAGTGGCACACACCTTCTCTCTTCTGTGCCACATAATTACTGGCTCATCTATTACTAGGTCTTTGCCATCTTCAAGGGAGGCATCATAGAATCCTACCCTCACTAGCTGAAGAGACCCATCAGACCCTCTTTGCCAGTTCATCAGGTCATATGATGCAATGGGATCACCATTATCATCAAATTGGACCTCTTCCCCCAATGTTGTGAAATGTGTTTGTTTCAAATAGTACAGGATCTAAAAATTAAGGAGACAAGATAATGCAAAGTAAAACATACCCATTAAAATGCATGCATGTACATAATAGGCAGTGAATGTAAAATGGAGGAACACTCACCTGCCATGGCAGAACTGGATTCAGACTCCCACATGTCCCATTCTGAAAGGGGCCTTTTCCTGGTTCACATTTGCTCATGTTATGCAGTGCATGTGCTATGAGATACACAGCCTTATAAACATTGTAGGAGACTCTGAGTTGTGACACATCTGAATAAAGAGTGTAAACATTGTCCAGACTCTCACTGCCATTGCAGGGCGGCCAGTTCAGTGCCTCTTCTCCATGTAAATGAGTATTTAAGGATCCATTCAGCCGGCAACGGAAAGTCTCTTCCCAAAACTCTGAGAAAAAATGTGATGTTTGTGCAACAGAAGCACTTACTCTTCTGAGGTAACTACCAAGATATGGGATATCAGCTCTCCGTATGGCAAACCCTAATGTTCCTTTCAACAGATCACCAAAATCATCCCAAAGGACATTTGAAGTGGCCCAGGCCTCACTGGCGATCCACTGAATATGAGTAACATTTTGTCGTCTGCACTCTTTCAAGACACCATGCAGATATGAATCCACAGAGAAGTTTATTATGACTGTGGCAGAAGAAGATTTTAAAATGTTCACAAGTACCTCCACTGCATCTTGCGTGAGTGCAATGGGATAAATATGGACATAAGCAGGACAAATATGAAATTTTTCTGACTCTTTCAAGAAAAGCTGGATGGCAAACCGAGCATAATCTGATTCCACACCGATCACCCCGACCCATGTCCATTGAAAATAATGAACAAGTTTTACCAAAGCTTTAATCTGAAATAGATCACTTGGCATTGTCCGCATGAATGTTGGGAACTCTCTCTTGTTACTGAGACATGAACAGGATGCAAAGTAGCTCACCTAAAATATGAAAACCCAATATTTTAGAAAGATTAGCAATACAATCAACCAGGTATCACTGTAATAACACTGCCCATGGAACAAATCAATTTAAACTTTATGTAATACACTAAACAAAATACAAAATGCAAAATGATGCACAGATAGTTTTTGTTTGTGTGTGTGTGTGTGTTTCTGTATGTATATATTTGGCCATAGTTAAATCTAATAACATGATAATGTGCATCAATATCACAATATACATTATTAAGACTAAGTAAAAGTATTGTTAAGTGATATAAGTTTTACTAGAGGTATTTTGAAGGAGCCTAGAGTTCTTAGAACAGCCATGGAGACTCCTGATGACGCCTCTCCGATGATAACTGGGCTCGGCAGCTTTTGTATATCATTACAGTTTCGTCCACTGCCCTCCTCTGGTTGTCCATTGACCAGGAGAAGAGACCTCTTTACAGATACAGGTATGTCATCACCGCTGTCCCTGATGTGGTAGCCCAGAGATAGGTTTGGCAAAATGTCTTGCCGCTGGTTTATTTCTCTCACAGCAAAGATCATTGTCTGCATCCACCTCAGTGCTCGAGGGGTGAAGCTGCAACAGATTTCACACACACACACACACACACACACACACACGCACACACACAATAAAACAATGCAACTTTTTTGTTTTTTAAAATAAGAATGACTAACTGATGCATTTTGTCTTATTTCATTTAAACTATCAATTATTATATTATTATTTTAACACAATGTCTTTCAAGAGAATGAAACAATGACTCACAATTTATACTTGATTAGCGTAGGTTTATTTGTGAAAGTTGAAACCAATGGTATTGTGCTAGAATGCAAAGGGAAAATTCCTCCCAAAACCACATCTCCACCCTCATAAAAGCTGTAAGTATCTTCATCTCCCTGATAGATGCATGTATCTCTGCTCTTAAACTGACTCTGCACACCAATATACAGCAGTGGCCAAAATGTGAGAAGAGTTAAATAAAGTTGTGCCATAACTGAGACAGAAAAATGGACCTGCTGGGTACCACATACAGTATATATACAAACAATCTGTGATCAAGGGATGGACTTAACTTTTTACAAGGAAACACACAAACCAATAGCATCTGCATCCTACTGTCAATAATATTTTTTTTGGGGGGTACCTAGCTTCTTTGATCCAAAGTTAATGCATACTAAGGATGTCAAAATGTCTGAAAAATTTATACAAATTTTGCACTTAAATATTAGGGCTATGAATCTTTGGGTAGGACAGCGATTCAATTCAAATGCAGATTCATAGATTTTCAATTTGATTCAAGAATGATTTTTGCTAATTTAAAACGATTCAATTCAATTAGATTCACAATTAAATTTGATTCGATTTGATTATAACGGTTAGATTCTGCATTCTTTAAGTGCATTCACAAGATTATTTAAATGCTTCCACTAAATTATTTAAGCTTAGTCAGGGGGCAAATTACACAGCAGCCCTTATGCTTACAGAACCATGAGTTAGGAAAAAAAAAAACTTTTTTTTTTTCACACCGGGGCGTAGCCATAATTTCAGAAGTGACAGAAATGTAAAATACAATAATTTTATATATGTATTATTATTATTATAATAAGTATTAATATTAATAAGTATTATTAATAAGTATTATTATTATTACACAGAATTATTTTCTTATGTATTACTTTTAATTTCATATAAGAAAATTAAATACACTGCTGAACAATAATCAATCATTTGTATCTATAATAATAATATAATAAAATAATATTGTATTCTATAATATTTTCCTAATGGAAATTTTATGATTGTTTTATATACATCAAACAGTTATTATTTTCTGCACAGAATAAGGCAGAAAATAAACTTGTATATGTCAGTTAGCACTGCATCATTCATAAAACTTATTTATTTATTGTGTTTATTGTTTCAGTGCATTTTGCTTTTTTTTTTTTTTTCAGATTAGCTACAGATAGCCTGATGCACGAGATCACTTTTCTTTCAGTGAGAAAACGTCATCTAATTTTCATAAAATAAAATGCTATATTTTACTTTTCCTCTCCATGGGCAAATGATGATTCTGAAAAGAAACGTCTCTGTTTGGTATAGCAACAAATGCTACCTTCATGCATTTGATCAGGGCCTTCATTAGCTATAGAAATCGCTATCCATTCGATTCTAATTATTATAATATATTATAATTCTAATTAATCTATTAATTTTCGAGATCGGCGATTGACCATTTAAAAAATGCATCAATAAAAAAAAAAAAAAAAAAAAAAAACTAGTGAATCGTTAAACCCCTATTAAATATGATCAAAATTCAAATTATGTTCAAATTTAAATGCATAATTTCAGTTCAGTTGAAGAAAAGCTTTTGGCTTCTCTTATGAGGCACACCATAAAGTCTCAATATATGTTTTTTTTCAGAGTTAAACTTTAATTTGACATGGTTTTCTAAACATTCAGCTACTTTGTGCAAGATGCAAGTGCAACAGTGATAGATTTCCCTCTAGAAAATGCACAAAATATTTTTTATGTGTGAACATCTTGGTTTTAGTTTTGATGTAAACAAGATCTTCCCTGCATTGACTTTCTCTTTTTCTGCAATATTTTGACAACACAGCAGCGCTGCATCATTATAAAAGATATCTTTCATTCTAAAATGCTTTTTTTCTTTGCTTTTTTCATTAACTTCACCTTAGCGAAGACATACATTTTGCACAAAATGTTTAATTTAAATGTTTTAATTAAAATGCCCTTGTGAAAAAGAAGTGCACTTAAATATACTTTCATAAAGTGTACTTATTGCGGAAAATAATATACTTTAAAAGAACACACATAAATGTAAATTAAATATTTTATTTTCGCCGCTTAAGTATATTGTATTTGTAATTAATTTCAAATGTATCACATTTTAAAGTTATATTAAATGCAATAAGTTGAACTTTTGAGTGATTTTTTTAACAACTTCAGTGGGACTTAAGTGACACTTTCTAGTACATCTTTATATGTATAATTATATGTTCCTAATTGCTTCTAGTGTCTTTAAAATAGGCTTAAAGTGTACAATTAATGTATTGACATGCAATTATTGTGAACTTAAATACACTTTAAATGTCATTTAACGATACACTTAAGTATGAATTAAATTAATATTTTTGACCACATGAATGCATATTATTTGTTATTAATTTCAAATATATTACAATTTAAAATTAAATTAATTGCAATTAGTTTCTTTTGAGGGATATTTTTGAATCACTTAAGTGGGACTTTGGTATATTTTATATATGATTTGAAATTTGGTAAATATGTACTTCTGAATAAGCAATTAATGTGAACTAAAATACACTTCAATGTCATATATCTCTATATTAAAACATTTATTGACAAATCAAACCCTAAAACAAATACACAAAAATGCTTTTTGCTGATGCACAAAAAAAAAAAAAAAAAAAAAAAAAAAATACACTATACAGTTACAACACTTCAATTCACTTATTAGAAAGAGTCTGGAGAACAATGCCATAACATATATGATTACTAACACACAAATGACACACATTTAATAAAAAAAAGAAAGAAAATGATCTATCCATGTAAAACAAATGAGACCTTATTGTAAAACATAACCGAAGTGGGTTACTTGTACCCCTGGTTTCACAGACAAGGCTTAAGACCAGCCCAAGACTAAAATGTAATTCTGAGCAGTTTCAACTGATAGAAACTTGCACTGACTGATCTTTAAAAATACCAGTGCCTTTGTTTTGTCTCAAGATGCACACCAGTAATGTTTTTTCTAAGGCATGTCAAGGAAAATGACTTAAAGCTGCGGTAGGTAACTTTTGACACTCTAGCGGTTAATAAACAGAACTGCTTGCGTCTTGCAGAAGAACATTGTAGCCGGAACTACTTCTCTCTGTTTATGTCTATGAAGAATCACAAAGGTACTGGGTTACTCCACCGCGGTACCCCTGAAGCAATCTAAAATAGTCAGAATATAAACACTTATTATAGGTGTACCCTAGTGATTCAGGACAAGCTAAAAACACGGTTTGGAAAACGGATTCATGGTGTACTCGCTTATTACATACATTTTTATACATTTTGAACACAAACAAAGTTACAGACTGGACCTCTGATTGGTTGTTTCGTACCGGGAGCGGATGGCTTTCTGCAAATGGCAATAAGACCACTGGGAGGAGCCAGAGGAGCTTGATTTTTTCACAGATTATCTGTCTCATATTCTACTGTCAGGACATAATGAAAGGTTTAACAAATATGTAAAAAATATATTTTTACAAAAGTTACCTACTGCAGCTTTAAATGTCCTTACTGAACTATGCCCTGTCTGTGAAACCAGGCCATTAGTTCTCAAACCTTTACTAGCACCAACATTAAACAGGACTGAACATTTTCTTCTAAAATCTTACTCCAACATTAGTGAATGTAAGTTTGACCAAATAAATTAATTAATAATAATAAAAAAACTCTAAAATTATTTTACTATGGCATATACATTTACATGTAGACAACTAGTAGCCTGACTACGTCAGACTTCCTACTTCCGCTCAATTTCATTTCGCTTCTGTACTCAGTCTGATACAGCGTCAGAGCTTTCTGTTTGCCACTGGTCTGGAAACAGCCAGGCCAATCAACGAACAGAGGGCGGGCTGAGAGCCGTGACGTAGATGCTTAGCGCCGAGTTTTACATTGTAGGTTAGAGAAATCGAAAACTGAAACGACCGCGGAAATGGGAAACGAGACATTCTATCATTCTATCTCCATTCTATCACCGATGGAGTTTCGGTTCCTTGCCGCTGTCACCTCTGGCTTGCTTAGTTGGGGTCACTTCATCTACAGCGATATCGTTGACTTGATTGCAAATAAATGCACAGACACTATTTACACTGACACTGAACAGAGATGACATAACTGAAATCAATGATGAACTGCCTTTAACTATCATTTTACATTATTGACACACTGTTTTCCTAATTAATGTTGTTCAGTTGCTTTGACGCAATGTATTTTGTTTAAAGCGCTATATAAATAAAGGTGACTTTGACTTTGACTATGGTAAATATGAGTTTACGATAGCGATTGTGGCGAGGTGGGCGTGGGAAGCCGAAAATGCTGCAGCGGGAGAAAGAATGTGGGGACGAGCGGTAATAAGGAGATCAAATGATTAATGATTAACACATGTTTGTTATTCCAGTGATTGGGGAGAGAGGATTTATAAGCACCGAGCAGACCGGCGAAGGGAAGCTGGATCTTTGAGAGAGCAAAGTGTGTGTGGATATATATTTATATATGTGTAAAGGCAGAGAGCTGAGCCGCAGTTTACTTTTGTTTATCCTGTTTTATTTTGAATTAATAAAGAGCATTTTTTGCCACCCCTGACTTCCTTGTCGATTATCTATCGAACTGTTTTACACTGGTGCTGAATCCCGGGACAAGGAAGCCGGCATGCCGCCATGCAGCCAGCGACAGCAACGCCACTTGCGGAGCTGGTGAAGTCACTCGCCGGTCTTCACCAAACCCAATATCAGGCGCTGATGGACCTCAAGTTGGAGCTGGAGGATCGCTTCCGGCTGTTGGTCCAAGCACAGGATGAAGACCGGCGAGTCCTCTGGAGCTTTCTGGGCCGGGAGGGCACCCCCAGCAGCAGTCTCCTCCTTAGCGTACATCCCGCTGATGAAGATGGGTCCACAAGACGATCCGGAGGCATTTGTGGATCTCTTTGAGAGGACAGCGGAGGCGTGTGGCTGGGCGTGCACCCAATGGCCGGTGCGCCTCATCCCGCTGCTGACTGGGGAGGCACAGGTGATCGGTTAGGTTCGGCTCGCTTTTATTCGACACTGGATTTAACAAAAGGGTATTGGCAGATCCCCTTGTCGCCATTATCCAAAGAAAAAACGGCCTTCACCATGCTGTTTGGGTTGCACCAATTTGTCTCCCTTCCATTTGGGTTATTCGGGGCTCCCGCCACCTTTCAGCGTCTTATGTACAAGATTATCCGGCCCCATTGCGCGTACGCCGCTGCCTATCTTGACAACATCATTATACACAGTAATGATCGGCAGCAGCATATGGAACATCGGAAGGGTGGCTGGACTCACGGCGAACCCACGGAAGTGTGCAATTGGGTGGGTGGAGGTACGGTATCTGGGCTTCCACTTGGGTCATGGGCAGGTGCGTCCCCAAATTGACAAGACAGCAGCAATTGCAGCTTGCTCAAGCCCCAAGACCAAAAAGGAGGTGAGACAGTTCCTGGGGCTGGCGGGATATTATAGAAGGTTTATTCCTAATTATTCGGACCTCACCAGCCCACTAACTGATCTCACCAAAAAGGAAGCACCAGATCCGGTCCAGTGGACGGAGCCGTGCCAACAGGCCCTAACCAAGGTAAAGGCTGCCCTGTGTGGCGGGCCGCTCTTGCACTTTCCTAACTTTAATCTCCCGTTTTTGTTGCAGACGGACGCGTCGGACAGGGGGTTGGGTGCAGTCCTGTCTCAGGTGGTCGCAGGAGAGGAGCGGCCGGTGCTGTATCTAAGTCGAAAGCTCTCAAAGAGAGAGACTAGATACAGCACCATTGAAAAAAGAATGTTTAGCCATTCGGTGGGCTGTCCTCAGTCTGTGCTATTACCTCCTGGGACGGGAATTCACTCTCTGTTCGGACCACGCGCCCCTCCAGTGGCTCCACCGCATGAAGGATACCGGCTGCAGGCCGGAGTGCTCCCCGGCTTGAGTCTGTTCAGTTCAGGGTTCTGCTTTGGTTTAGCATGGTTTCCAGAGATCTGGAGCTGATTCTGGGTAGCTCGGTGGTCTGTGACTGTTGTCTCGCGGCGCGCTGTCTTTTAAGGGGCCGTTCACATATTGCGTCTTTTGTGCGCTCAAGTTCATTATTTCTAGAGGTGGCTGATATATTGAATATTACTGGTCGTTATAATATAGATTATGTACATTAAATATTACAAGATCAGATCTCTGAATTTTGTTCAGTAGCGCCCAATTTTTTTATCCGATATCAGAATGCAGTCAGAGATAAATTATGCGATTAATTCAACCTCCTGAGTTCATATAACAAGAACTGCCACGTTATGGTGAAAGCCACACAAATGGCAAGACTAAATTAAGGATAAAGTAAACATATATGAAGATATACTTACTTGATTTGTCGTCTGCAGCACATAATGTCTCATCAGTACTCATCCAAATGTGACACTCTGTTGTCCTCTTCTTTTTTGTTTCCTCCCTCACACATCACACAGGTACACAAACATGCCGCTGGGAGCATTTTTCAAAAACTGGTGAAGTATTGCGCCATAATTATGTAATATGTTGGCGCATTCGCATTAAACAAAAAAAAAAAAAAATACTGTGTGGTTACTGAGTGCCAACCTCCATAGTTACAAGCTCACTCTTGTGAAGCTAATAAGAAAGTGAATAAAACTGCAATTCATCGACTGGCCGCTTAAGCCTGGCGGCAAAACGGAGTCAGTCCCATAGACTCCCCATATTAAAATTCCCCACTTTACAGCAGAACAAAACATGATTACAGCCTGGTGCAAAAAATTATTTTGGCCTTCATGGCAACTGATGTATAACTCATCCATTTAAATTATATTAAGACTTAAAGTTCGGCATAATTAAGGGTGTGGCCACTTGAGTGACAGGTGGTTTGGATTTAGCACTCGTTAGCTTGTCATTAGCGTTTTCATTCGAACCTATTGCTGTTTTCTTTTCTCCTCTCCTTTCACTCTCGCTCCAGTTTTTCACAAGTTCATCAAACAACTGTGGTAAGAATATTTCATCAAGCACGGTGAGTAATGGCTTCTCCTGGTATTGTTATTTGCACCTCTTGTCACATGTACAATTTATCTATCTCTGTACCAGATTAGGGATTCACATGTGATAAATGCAGGGAAATAGTTAGGCTGACAGAGAAGATTTCAGAATTAGAGACACCATCCAAACTTTAATTGAGGACAGTAAGAATGTTAGGGCTCTAGATACGGCTTTGGATGCGTCTAGCTCAGGGATTCCTGTACATTGTTCGGTTCCGGCAACAGAGCCCCTGCAGCAGGACAACTGGGTGACAGTGAGGCAGCGTAGTCGTGGGTCAAAACACTGCTCTTCTGTTCCGATCAAAACATTAAACAGGTTCTCCCCACTCAGCGATGCACCCACTGAGAAACCTGATGAAAGTGCTCTTGTTATTGGTGATTCTATTGTACGGAACGTGAATATAGAGACACCAGCCACCATAGTCAAATGTTTACTGGGAGCCAGAGCACCTGACATCTTGGCAAATTTAAAAGTGCGGGCTAATGCTAAACTTGAATACAGTAAGATTGTTATTCATGCCGGCGCTAATGATGTTCGACTTCGCCAGTCAGAGATTAATCGAGCGCAGCGTCAGTTCAGTCAGGCCACGGAGGCAAGGCTGTGAACAGCTGATGCGGTCAGCTGTCAAATCGCTCCAATCACCACATCTCTCCTATTAGACACGGGACATATATATACGTGCCACTACTGCTCGGTAAGTATGCTCAACGACTCGCAAGGCTCAAACTGCTCACGAGAGCCTTTGCTCGCTCAGGAACTATCAGACGGCGAATCTATCTCCATACGAAGCGTCAAATCAGGTTTGGCAGGATTCCCACAGAGTATCTCACCAGATTTCAGTCACGAACTTAAGCGAATTCACCGTGTTTGTTTGTCAAGCAACAGACTGAATTGAGTGAAGTGAGCTTGATATAGACTCTTCGCACGCGATTCATCGTCAGTGTGTACTAATACGACCGAATCACAACTTACACAAGATCTGCTCCTCGCTGGAAGAAGCCATATATTCAACAAATCAAAGCATCCACTGGCAATTTCAACTTAATTCATCTTTGGACGTCTTCACGAAGCTAAGCAAAGTATTTCATTTTTTACAAACTAGTGCTATTTGGCGAACATGCTTCAGACATGGTTTATTGAAAAGCTTGTTCAGTTACGTTGTGAGGCATGCTATATATTACCACACCTGTAACACAGTAACATACCCACGAGCCTCGTCAACCTGTGGTCAAGGCTGTCGATATTAACGGCTGCTGCTTCAGGGATGCTTCATCAAACTTATCTGACTACTACAACACACTGGGTTTAATCCGTGATTTGCTGTTACTCAAACACGATCAAGTGCTTTATACTACATGTACAGATCGTAATTTTGCTCGTATAAATGCTAAAACGTATCAGACAAAGGGCTTATGCTGTTGCCTAAATTAAAGTCTGACCATATAAAATATATATTTTATATATATATATATATATATATATATATATATATATATATATATATAAAAGACTTCCTGCTTTACAGGTGCACGCTGATTTCAGCTGTTTAAAGAGCACCCTTCGCTACTCCTATTTCCGACTGCGGGCGATCCCGCCCCACTCCACACACTAAGAAGATATTCGTTTAAGCTATCAAGATATGGGACTGCTTGCTTGTGAGGTTTATATTGTCCAAAATCATGTGCTAGTCCTGCCGTGCATCGGAGGTATTTAATGCTTTTGCCGGCTCAACTGCGAGCCTCTGCTGACTGAGCGCGCACCTGATCAAACACTTGGCTTACTCTTTGGCTCATACGCGTCACATTCGCCATCGTACAGGGTCATAGTACGGGTGTTCGAATCCTCCTAAATGCTGAAAATTAATGCAGTGTTCAGGGTTAATTGTATAAGCGCTTGGATTTAATAATTGCCTGGAAATGCGCATATTTGAGTTAATATTTGCTCTTATGGGTAACCATGGTTAATTTTATAAGCAGCTCCGCTCGAGTCTGCGCCTGTGGCTGTGGAGTGCTCTATTACGCAAAAATAAATAAATAAATATTCCCTGCTCAGTTAAACTACATTCTAAGACTGCAATGCATACAATCATATGCAGGGTTCCCCAGCATCAGGTTAAGGCATTATTGCCATTTTATAATCACACACGGTGTTGAATGCTACAGTCGTGTCAGATCATGTCACTGGACTGACTCTCTCGAACATCGTCATCACAACAGCGGAATAATGTAAACAAGAATTAATTTGTGGCTAGTCCGCGAAATGCAGTGGAATCGTCAGTCATCAATCAGGGAAATGTTGCAAGTCTGTAAATTAAATCCCGAATGGATTAACCATCTGTTATGCTACAAAAAACACATGGAAAGATGTATGAACATGATGTGTCATTCTCCCACAAACATTAATCGTATTGGGACAAAATCTAAGGATATCATTATTGTAAGGACATCTATACAAACTGTTGTACCGGGCCAAGTGCGCCACCTGTTGGCAATTTGATGATTTGTCTAGAACTATGGAATTGCTTATGCACCTTAAAATCCAAACGTTTTACAAGTAAGGGTGTCCGTTGGGTATCTGTGCATGTGCTTAACTAAGGTAAGAGTATTCATACAGCGCAAAAAAAAAAAAAAAAAAAAAAAAAGGGGTAATTTACCCAGTCTGAAGTGCTAAAAAAAATTAAATGTCTTGGAAGTGCTTGGATTTACTCAAGGCCGTAAGAACCCTGGTGTACCTCTTGGAACAACAGAGGGCGACAATGACTAACCATCCTCTGAAATCTTTAGTGAGAATTACTGGCTGCATCCGATCTTGAGCAGCTGACTCGAAGTGCATCAGGTGTGTCGACAATCCAGCACCATGCAAACCAATCGCAAATCTGACTGAAGCAGTGCATACCGGGTAGAATATCGTCTGACTAAGGTCTTGGAAGTGCTTGGATTTACTCAAGGCCGTAAGAACCCTGGTGTACCTCTTGGAACAACAGAGGGCGCCAATGACTAACCATCCTCTGAAATCTTTAGTGAGAATTACTGGCTGCATCCGATCTTGAGCAGCTGACTCGAAGTGCATCAGGTGTGTCGACAATCCAGCACCATGCAAACCAATCGCAAATCTGACTGAAGCAGTGCATACCGGGTAGAATATCGTCTGACTAAGACTGCGCCGACACACATGACCGTCACGTGTGCCATCAAGTATCGCGAGAGTGTTCGAGAGCAGCCGGCTGATCCAGCCTGCACTTCTCCAGAGTGACAGCTGGAGCGCCTATGACAATACAGCTGTTCACGATTGGCCAGACTCACCACATGACTACGTTCACGTGTGTTTCGGGGTTTATTCAACATTTCAGTCCACAAAATGGCCGCAAATCTGCGTTTAGAAGGTAAGAGCGTTCATGTAGTCAGCTGTTGTATTGAGTCACGTCATCCAAAAAAAAAAATCAAGTGACCTTATTCTTGAAATGTATGGCACCGTATTAAGTAGTGTTGAGTATCTGTGTTCACAAAATGTTCTGAAACGCCTGCGTATTTGACAATCTGGATTTTATTACTTCATATTGATAAGTATGTGATTATAGACATGTCTGTTTCTCCTCATGAACCGTTTTTGGACAGTCTTCTGAAGCAAAGTAATGTTTTTAGCTGATCTACAGCTAAATATCGTTGGTTATAACCAGTGGATATTTTGTACTACGTACATTCAATAATAATAAAATACGACACTGACCGCAAGGGAAAAAGGAGAATGAGGAGGAGGATGAGAAGAATGAGGAGGAGGATGAGAAGAATGAGGAGGAGGATGAAGAGGAGGAAATGAAGAATGAGGAGGATAATAAGGATAAGGAAGAGGATGATGAGATGGAAAATGAGGAGGATAATAAGGATGAGGAGGAGGATGAGAAGAAGGAAATAAGGAAGGAGAAGAATGAGGAGAAGGAGATGGAGGATGAAAAGAATGAGGAAGCGAATTAGAAGGAATGGAGAATGAGAAGAATGAGGAAGTAACTGCTGCTTAGAGAAAACCCACACTGCTACGTAAAAAAAAGGGGGGCTGCTGTTTTGCTAATGGAGATGGAGAAGGCAAAGCTGAATGAGAAGGAGATTTAAAAAAAAAAAAAAAAAAAAAAAAATTTAAAGGAAAAGGGGCTGCTGTTTTCTCCTGCTGGGAGATCACCCCTTGCCGCGATACCTGAGGGGGCCGCTGTTATCCCTCAAGCGAGGGACGAACTCCCCCTCAGAAGAAAGGGACCTGCTGTTCTCTCCAGCTGGAGAGAGCACCCTTTGCTGCTATGGCTGCAGGAGACTGCTGTTCATCCTTCAGCAGAGGATGAACACCCCTGCTACTTAAAATAAGAGGGGACTCGCTATTCTCTCCCTCGCTTTAGACATGAGAACACGCCTCTCCTACCATAGGCTGCTTAAGGACTTCTCCATAACATTATCTTTCTCTTTTGCAGGAAGGAAACAAGGAAATGCTACTCTCCAACCACTCATACCAAGCTCAGCGACATGCTGCTCGTTTGCGGTTCTCCCGCTGGAGAAAATACCCTCGCTGCTATTACCAGCTACCTTAATTATAGAGAGGCCCGCTATTTTCTGCCCCATAAGAAGGGAGATACCCCTTCGCTAGCCAGTAGGTTACATTTAAGGATATCTCAATAACACTGTCTTTTCTCTTTGCAGGACTGGAACAAGGTTGGTTTTGGGGGTTCTTCTTCAGGGCGTAATACTCTCATTATGTTTTGGGGGTTAATGTTAAAGCTCTTGTATGTTCAATTATTCTGGGAGCAAGAACCCCCATAAGGAACCATACCGCCAAAGATAAATTGTGTTCAATAAACTCAAGTAAACTTGCCAAAGTGGTTCGAGCGCAGCGTCAGTTCAGTCAGGCCACGGAGGCAAGGCTGTGAACAGCTGATGCGGTCAGCTGTCAAATCGCTCCAATCACCACATCTCTCCTATTAGACACGGGACATATATATACATGGCACTACTGCTCGGTAAGTATGCTCAACGACTCGCAACCCTCCCTCCCTCCCCATTATATGCATGAGCACATTACTGCGCACCTTCTGGCTGTTGTCTTGTTTGTTTCAGATCACTAAGGCTTCCAAAAATCTTAGCTGGCATGGACCTCATTGCGGAGAGACACCCATCTTTATAATCAGGCTACAGGATAGACGTACCACTGCCACATCTACATGATTATCACCGTTTGCTTTAAAGACTTTATTAAAAGTCTTAATTATTATGTATTTCTAAATTCATGGCTCCGGGGGGTTAATGTTAAAGCTCTTGTATGTTCAATTATTCTGGGAGCAAGAACCCCCATAAGGAACCATACCGCCAAAGATAAATTGTGTTCAATAAACTCAAGTAAACTTGCCAAAGTGGTTCCTGTCTGAACTAAAAATAACATTACAGAGGTGTGTGATCTTGCAAGCACGATGTCAGAGACTGTAATATGCTCTGGTCCCCTCCCTGCTTACCGTGGTGACGAGATGCATAGCAGATTGTCATTACTCAATGGCTGGATGTCTAAGTGGTGCCCACAGAATAACATAGGTTTCATAGACAATTAGACGACCTTTTGGGGCAGACCTGACCTGTTAAAAAGAGATGGTCTTCATCCCTCCTGGGCTGGCGCCACTCTTCTCTCTAGAAATATGGCAAATAGTCTTAGTGTTTATATTTGACTAACTGGGGCCCAGGTCAGGAAGCAGACAGACTGGCTAAACCGACCGTCTGCTAGCTGTCTCACGTCACAGATGTCAGCTAATTCTCAGCACATAGAGACTCTTTCACCTAGATATCACACTATAGATATTGTGTCTGTTCCCCAAACTAGAAAATACAAAAAAAAATTAAGTTTAGATTAACAATTCAATAGAGGTTCAAAAAATAAAAAACAGATGCAATACGGATAAACAAATGATAAATGGCTTATTGAATATCAGATCCCTTTCTACGAAAACACTTTTTGTAAATAATATTATCACTGATCATAATCTAGATGTGCTCTGTTTGACAGAAACCTGGCTAAAACCTGATGATTACATTATTTTAAATGAATCCACCCCCCTAAGATTACTTTTATAAACATGAGCCACATCTAAAAGTCAAAGGGAGAGGTGTTGCTTCAATTTATTACAACGTTTTCAGGATTTCTCAGAGGGCAGGTTTCAAGTATAACTTGTTTGCAGTAATAATGCTTCATATAACATTATCCATAGAAACAAATGTTAATGATAAATCCCCTGTTATGTTTGTACTGGCTACTGTATACAGGCCACCAGGGCACCATACAGACTTTATTAAAGAGTTTGGTGATTTTACATCCGAGTTAGTTCTGGCTGCAGATAAAGTCTTAATAGTTGGTGATTTTAATATCCATGTCGATAATGAAAAAGATGCATTGGGATCAGCATTTATAGACATTCTGAACTCTATTGGGGTTAGACAACACGTTTCAAGACCTACTCATTGACGAAATCATACTCTAGATTTAATGCTGTCACATGGAATTGATGTTGATAGTGTTGAAATTATGCAGCCAAGTGATGATATCTCAGATCATTATTTAGTTTTGTGCAAACTTCATATAGCCAAAATTGTAAATTCTACTTCTTCTTACAAGTATGGTAGAACCATCACTTATACCACAAAAGACTGCTTTTAAAGTTATCTTTCTGATGTATCCAAATTCCTATCCAAAAACTCAGAACAACTTGATGATGTAACAGAAACTGGACTCTCTCTTTTCTAGCTTTTTTAATACAGTTGCTCTTTTACGCTTAAGGAAGGTTAAGGAAACCAGTATGACACCATGGTAAAATGAGCATACTCGCACCCTAAAGCGAGCAGCCCAAAAAATGGATCGCAGCTGGAGGAAAACAAAACTAGAGGTACTTCTTATTGCTTGGCGGGAAAGTAACCTATCCTACAGAAAAGCATTAAAAACTGCTAGGTCCGATTACTTTTCTTCTCTTTTAGAAGAAAACAAACATAACCCCAGGTATTTATTCAATACAGTGGCTACATTAACTAAAAATAAAGCCTCAACAAGTGTTGACATTTCCCAACATCACAGCAGTAATGACTTTATGAACTACTTTACTTCTAAAATCGACACTATTAGAATTTTTTTTTTAACCATTCAGCCGTCAGCTACAGTATCGCATCAGACTTTCACACTATAGACCCCCTGAGGAACAGTTCCGCTCCTTCTCTACTCTGGAAGAGGAAGAATTGTATAAACTTAGACCCTATACCATCTAAGCTCATAAAAGAGGTGCTTCCAGAAGTCATAGATCCTCTTCTGGCTATTATTAATTCCTCATTGTCATTAGGATATGTCCCCAAAACCTTCAAACTGGCTGTTATTAAACCTCTCATCAAAAAACACAACTTGACCCCAAAGAACTAGTTAATTATAGACCAATCTCGAATCTCCCTTTCTGTCCAAGATACTAGAAATGGTGGTATCCTCACAATTATATTCCATCTTAGAGAAAAAATGGTATCTGTGAGGATTTCCAGTCAGGATTTAGACCATATCATAGTACTGAGACTGCTCTCCTTAGAGTTACAAATGACCTGCTCTTATCATCTGATCGTGGTTGTATCTCTCTATTAGTTTTATTGGATCTTAATGCTGCGTTTGACACAATTGACCATAACATTCTTTTGCATAGACTTGAACATTTTGTTGGCATTAATGGAAGTGCATTAGCATGGTTTAAATCATACTTATATGACCACCATCAGTTCGTAGCAGTGAATGAAGAGGTATCATATCGATCACAAGTGCAGTATGGAGTATTTCAAGGCTCAGTACTAGGGTCGCTACTCTTCACACGTTATATGTTACCCTTGAGAGATATCATCAGGAAACATGGTGTTAGCTTTCACTGTTATGCTGATGATACTCAGCTCTATATTTCTTCGCTGCCCGGTGGAACACACCAATTTGAAAAACTAATGTAATGCATAGTTGATATAAAAAACTGGATGACTTTTAGGCTGCATTAATTAGGTAAACCGGAACCGGGAACACTTCCTATACCACCCGATGTACTTGCTACATCATTAGAAGAATGGCATCTATGCTAATATTATAATATAAATAAATCTTTTATTTAATTTTATGTGATAATCATAATAGGTGGCATGGAGTCAACCAACTTGTGGCACCTCTCAGCTGTTATTCCACTCCATGATTCTTTAACAACATTCCACAATTAATTCACATTTCTTGGTTTTGCTTCAGAAACAGCATTTTTTATATCACCCCACAAGTTCTCAATTGGATTAAGGTCTGGAGATTAGGCTGGCCACTCCATAACATTAATTTTGTTGGTTTGGAACCAAGACTTTGCCCGTTTGCTAGTGTGTTTTGGGTCATTGTCTTGTTGAAACAACCATTTCAAGGGCATGTCCTCTTCAGCATAGGGCAACATGACCTCTTCAAGTATTTTAACATATGCAAACTGATCCATGATCCCTGGTATGCGATAAATAGGCCCAACACCATAGTAGGAGAAACATGCCCATATCATGATGCTTGCACCTCCATGCTTCACTGTCTTCACTGTGTACTGTGGCTTGAATTCAGAGTTTGGGGGTCGTCTCACAAACTGCCTGTGGCCCTTGGACCCAAAAAGAACAATTTTACTCTCATCAGTCCACAAAATGTTCCTCCATTTCTCTTTAGGCCAGTTGATATGTTCTTTGGCAAATTGTAACCTCTTCTGCACATGCCTTTTTTTTTAACAGAGGGACTTTGCGGGGGATTCTTGAAAATAGATTAGCTTCACACAGACGTCTTCTAACTGTCACAGTACTTACAGGTAACTCCAGACTGTCTTTGATCATCCTGGAGGTGATCATTGGCTGAGCCTTTGCCATTCTGGTTATTCTTCTATCCATTTTGATGGTTGTCTTCCGTTTTCTTCCACGTCTCTCTGGTTTTGCTCTCCATTTTAAGGCATTGGAGATCATTTTAGCTGAACAGCCTATCATTTTTTGCACCTCTTTATAGGTTTTCCCCTCTCTAATCAACTTTTTAATCAAAGTACGCTGTTCTTCTGAACAATGTCTTGAACGACCCATTTTCCTCAGCTTTCAAATGCATGTTAAACAAGTGTTGGCTTCATCCTTAAATAGGGGCCACCTGATTCACACCTGTTTCTTCACAAAATTGAGGACCTCAGTGATTGAATGCTTTCAACTAATTCAACTAATTGCCCAATTGCACAGCCTTAAGAGCGTGCATATCATGAATGCTGGGTCTCATTTGTTTTCTGACAATCTACTGAACCTACTGGTAACTTGTTTGCCACGTAGCAATAAAAAATATACTAAAAACCTTGATTATTCTGGTTAGTCACATTGTACTGCTATTATTTTGAACAATACTGTATAATAGCCGTCATCACTCAAAATAATGCACGACTCTATTATCTGTATAGCATGTGTGTAAGACTCTAATACAATTATGAAGTAATAATTTTATGACAAATAAATATTTCAGTGAGTAAAACTGTCTGTCTATAGTAGGTTGTTATGGACTACACAGCATTTTTATATTATTTGTAAATAGTTTTTTAAATGATTATAATTTAAATTATTGTCCCTGGATCAGTACGATACTCTTGTAATAAAGTAGCGGTGGTAGCAGACCAGGGATGTAGTGGAGGCTAAACGCACGTAAACGCCGTTTACGCACCTCCCAAAATTCGGAAATAGCGTTTATCCACCTCCAAAGTGCGTTTATCTACCTCGAAATTGAGTTTATCCACCTCTAAATATCCTACAGTTCCTATGACATTTTAAATTAAGCTCATGTTGTTCATTATTATTTTCATAGGTTGTTTGTTGTTAAAGATGAAGTCTTTCATATCGCGCTGCAACTTGTCAGTGTTGACCAATTGCTTGCGGTGTTGCCAGTAGTAGTGTGAAGTTCGGATCATTTTACTGACTCGGATCTTTGAGTCTCGTTCAGGAAAATGAACTAATCTTTACTCTTCGCGTCTCTATGGGACTGACAGGAAGAATAAAAGACTCGGACCTCACCTGTCGATTCAGGACCCATAAGTTGTGTAATCCGCATTTGCGGTCAAGACAAAATGAACTAATCACTCTCTGAGACAACTCGGTAGTCCTGAGTCATATTAAAGATTCGTTCAAAATGAACAACACGTAACAGTCTGCATCAAGATTCAAAAATGGATATCAGGCAATTAATACTACTACTACTACTACTACTACTAATAATAATAATAATAATAACGTTCGTTATTTTGAATAGGAATCATCACTCATACAGCAGCCATTCATCTCATCTCCGGTTTATTTGTGTTCTTATACATACAATATCCACGATCCGCCAGGGCTATAGTCCAATGGTGCGCACATTTGAAGAGAAAATAATTTTATGACATGTTTGTAAAATATTTTGTCATACAGAATAACATTTCTATTCATTTTACACTGATTTGTGCGATCTGATACCCTTGGTAGTAATATCAAATGATAGCCTATAGCGATGTCATCAGGATAGACATACACCGGTAGGCAGTGGCCCACCTTACCGTGACCACGATGTGGTCACCCAGAATTTATAGTTTACCCACCTCTTTTTCTACCACTACACCTCTGTAGCAGACATATTTTGAGTATCAGTTCTGGTTGAAAAGAAGCGATCTAATCCTGTTTACATGAAATAAGCCTGCTAACGAGCAGGTTTAAGCTTACGGACCTGTTGCTATGACAGCAGCTCCGGGATGAGCTTCAAAGAACCAAATGATCCAAGATCATGCCAAATCGTCAACATTCAAATCCAGCTAACTGAGTTAGCGACGTACGAAGAACAGGCCCCTGAAGGTCGAAACGTTGCTTGAGCTTGATTAAATTCCTCTGGAGCAGTAGTTTTCAGTGTGCAGACTTCACTTCTTTATTTGATTATACTTCATATACAAGCCAGAAACCAAGCCTTTTTTTTTGCACAGGCCTATCTAAAGGGTTAATGGTCCCACCTAGTGATCAACTGTAAAAATAACAAATTTCACCTCTTCCCAAAAGGGAAAACCACAAACAATCAAGAATCCATGATTATATGGTGTTGGTGGTATAAAATGTCATCATAATGGAAGTCAATGGGGCAAAAACAGCCACCAACAACAAATGAGGGAGAAAAAATTAAAATCTAATGCTGCACAAAAACTAACTATGCATCATAGCCAATATTGTTACTAATCTTTGACATGCCCAAGACTTGGATAAAAATAAAAAAAAAAATATCCAGCCCACAATCACTTTTTATATTGAAATTATGTCATTTTGTGTGTTTTTTTTTTTTTCCCCAAATCAGTGACATCATTTATGAACTTGAATCTTGTTTTTTTTTTTTTTTTACATTTGGTAGTTTTGATCAGGACTGAGGTTGATTAATAGAGTTATGCAAAAAAAAACATGTATCTGATACATTTTTACAGCAGTTGAATTTAGTGGATGTTTTCATCCACGAACATAACAAAATGTTAGTGAATTTGCCCACAGTGTACTGTTGAGTTTTTGAAAAATTTCAAAATAAGATCTGTCACCAAAAATCATTCCATTAGCTCAAACACAGAGAAAGTTGTGGCCAAAATAAGACTCAACTTTACCCCCTAGTGGACGAAAACGTCCCCAACAACACATAAGGGTTAAGGCAGCACATTAACGGTGATTAAACTGAACTGTTTTAATGCATTGGCCTTGTCACAAACACACACATGTTTATCATATTTTTTTGAAAAGTTTAAAAAAACTATTAAATCATATCCAGAAACTATTTGCCTCATTTTTTTTTTATTGTATTATTTAAAAATGTGTATGTACCATTTAAATACAGAATACATTAAAACTGAGGGAGGGGGAGGGGGGGTGTTGGCACAGTGGTTAACCAGAAAAATAAAAAATGGCAAGCCATGTTGAAAAGGTTGCCGACCCCTGGTGTAGAACGAGAAGAGCAGTGGGGAGAGAACACAACCTCGAGGAGCTTCAGTGCTGATCGTACGAGTGGTGGATGTGAGTTTTTCCAGCCTCACTAACTGCTGCCTGTCTGTCAGGAAGCTGTTGATCCACTGACAGTCAGAGGTGGGCATGGAGAGCTGAGTGGGTTTGGGCAGAAGGATGTTTGGAATGATTGTGTTAAAGGCAGAGCTGAAGTCCTGGTCTGTCTAGATGTTGCAGAACATAATGCAACAACGTGTTTACTGCATCGTCCACAGACCTGTTTTCTCTGTATTGAAAGTGAAGAGGATCCAGCAAGTGTCCAGTAATGTCCTTCAGGTGGGTCAGCACCAGTTTTTCAAATGACTTCATGACCACAGATGTTAGAACCACAGGCTTGTAGTCATTTAGTTCTGTTATTTTGGATTTCTTTGGGATGGGGACGATGGTGGAATGTTTGAAGCATGAAGGGACTTCTCACAGTTCCAGTTATCTGTTGTGGATCTGTGTGAAGATGGAGGGCCAGTTGGTCAGCACATGAATTCAGACAGGCTTGTTTTTTCAAACTTGCAGAAACTCATTCAGATCATCTGCCAGTTGTTGATTCACCACAGTGCTGGCGGATGGTGTCTTGTAGTTGGTCATTTCTTTCAGGCCTTTCCACACTGATGCTGAGTCGCTGGAACTGAACTCAGTCCTTAGTTTTTCAGAATAATTCTTCTTTGCAACCCTGATCTCCTTTTCCAGTGTGTATTTGTCTTGTTTATACAAGACATTGTCTCCCTTCCTGTAAGCATATTCTTTGGCCTGACGGATCTGTTTGAGTTTTGCAGTGAACCATGGTTTGTCGTTGTTGTAAGTTAAATGAGTCTTGGTAGGAATGCACATATCTTCACAGAAACTGATATATGATGTTACAGTCTCTGTGAGCTCATTCAGATCAGTGAAAGCAGCATCAAAAACACTCCAGTCAATGAGGTCAAAACAGTCTGTAAATCCTGCTCCACTTCGTAAGTCCATCTTTTTACAGTTCTTAATACATATTTAGCTGATTTTAGTTTCTGCCTGTAGGTTGGTATAAGATGAACCAAACAGTGATCAGAGTTCCCCCAAGCTAATCCTGGAACAGAGTTCCCGACATTTGAAATCAAAACCACAGGATGAAGGTCATTATTTGACAATACACCATGTTTTTTAGGAATCTGTATTATGTATTACTTTTTCCACAGAGCTGGCACAGTGTGGGTATCAAGAGATCCTTGAAATAAGGAACATCATGCCATTGCAAGCTCTTCAGCGCAGTTTTTTTAACATGAAAGTTTGTAACCCATCTGGCCCAATAGCCTTGTTGTTGTGCAAGCACCTGAAAAGGTGCTGCACATCACATGGGTCTACGTCTACCCAGGGGGTATCTTTGGTATCAGGCAATGGCAGTAATATGCTATGACATATACCAAGTAATTTTGTGCTTCAAATCTTCTGTCCATATATTAACCTTTTCAGTGGTGAGTTGAAAACATTCTAGCTGTCCCCCCTTAGTGAGTTTTTTAAGATGACTGTTATCTTAGAGCGTTCCCCTTACTGTTTCCATGGCGACGTGTCAGGCTTGTCAAGTGACACACTGCATCTAAAATAACAGTATGACAGATTGAGCGCTTTCATTTAATTTTTCCTTTTTTTATATATATTCACAAACTTGCTTACCATGACATTGACCAATCGGATATTCTGATTCATAAAAAATGTGTAAATGAGTGTGTTTTGTCATTTAAAAACTTTTCTAAATGATGTTGATCGTGATCTGTAATGTGAGATGGACGCCGCCATGTTTGCTGAGTCCTGTCAGTCGGATTTTCAGCATGTGAATTCATCAATCTTTCCTAAAATACAAGTAATAAGTGGCGGGTGAACTGGGTGATGAATAGAGTGAACCTTATAGTTACTTAGACTATGTGTATCTGATATAAATGAAAAAAAAAACATCTGCAAATTAAATTTGAATGGATTGTTATCGTTGCTTCCATAGACATATAAGTGTATTTTTCAAATTCTAAATGTATTATTTTACTAGTATTCATGTGTTATTTAAATGTCTGAAACCTAAAATAATCATTATGTGGTTAATAACATTGCACAGTGGTGATAAAATGACAAGAGCAGTGCACGTCTATGGCTCAGCGCCAGCCAACGCGCGAAAACAAAATTTTGAATTTGGCAGTGATGTGATGTCATCCCATATGTGGGACCATACTCCCAGTATGGCACGGAAATTAGAATCCCTTATGTGGACCGTACCACTCAAAAGGTTAAAAAAGGTCAAAAGGTAGGGATTTGACTGGACTGAATTTCTTACTGCTAAAATAAATAAATTAATAATAATAATAATAATAATAATAATATAATTATAGGATCTAAAAACTGAAATAACCTAGTAATAAAACTGTAATAACCTAGAAAACTTGAAAGACTTGATGGCTGCACTGTCAGTTCTTCGTCATGAGTTAGGAACCTACTGCAGGTGTGCTACTCGTAATCTGTCCATTGAAAGCCACATTTCTAGCATTTGTAAAACTGCATTTTTCCATCTCAAAAATATGTAAATACTGACATATGCTCTCAATGTCAAATGCAGAAACATTAATTAATGCACTCATGACCTCAAGGTTAGATTATTGTAATCCTTTATTAGGCGGTTTTTCTGCAGGCTTAATAAACAAACTCCAGCTAGTCCAAAATGCAGCAGCTAAAGTTCTTACTAGAACCAGGAAGTATGACCATATTAGTCCCGTTCTGTCAATACTTTGCTGGCTTCCTATTAATCATTGTATACACTTTTACATGTTGCTTGGTACTTATAAATGTCTGCTGTGTTCTCAAAACTTTGGCAATATTATAATACCTAGAATATCAATATTAACTGCGGCGGCAGATCCTTTCCCTATTTAGTGCTCAAACCCAGTAACAACCTACCTAACATTGTTTGGGAGGCAGACATGGTCTGTCAGTTTAACTTGGCTTACACATAATACACCAATATGATTCTAATATCCAAATGCATTAAAATATTTTTAGTCTGCATTAATTAGGTGTGACGGTGGGTTTTGGGAAAAACACAAGGAGAGGGTAGGATCCAATTGCAAGTATGGGTTTTATTAACAGAAGGGTAAAATACAAAATAAACAGTCTTGAGAGACAAACCAAAACCAAAAAGGGAACCGGATGAAAACGGGAACTCGGATGAAACGAGAAGGTAGGGAAAGTCTCGGGAGACGAGAAACATCAATGCACATAGGGAAAGGACTCCATACAGACAACAGAGAAAGACAGCTCTATATAGGGAGACTAATGACAAAGGATTGTCAGCACCTGTGCGATTTAATTGGAGTGCAATTACTGTGAAGACATGACCAGACTAGCGGAATTAAAGTGCCTATGGTGAAGTGCCTAAGGAGAAGTGAGCTCACTAGGGGACACCCAGGAAAACAGAGACTGACAGCATGACATTAGATTAGATTAGATTAGATTCAACTTTATTGTCACTGCACATGTAGGTACAAGGCAACGAAATGCAGTTAGCATCTAACCAGAAGTGCAATAAGCAGTAAGTACAGAATAAAGGTCTATAATATGTACAATAACTATACAGGTAAGTATTATGGACATAATTTACAGATATTAAATACTATAAGCACGATATACAGATAGGTGTACTATGAACATACTATACAGATGGGCTATGTAAAAGTGTATGAATACTATTGGCAGAACTATGAACATAATTTACAGTATTGCAATGGACAGTAAAGTGCATAGAAAAAATATTTCAATGTGCAAATGGATTATACAGTGTTCCTGGATGAACAGGCAGTAGTGCAAGTAATAACAAGTTACTTTTTGCTTGTTGTGAGTAAATAAATAAATCAGAGTGTTGAAGAGGGGGAGGAGTCTATGTGTGGTGTGGGGGGTGTTGAGGGGTGTCAGAGGGCAGAGTTCAGCAAGGAGACAGCTTTAGGGAAAAAGCTGTTCCTGAATCTTGTGGTCCTTGTCCGGAGTCTCCTGAAACGCCTCCCGGAGGGGAGGAGGTTAAACAGTCGTGGTCAGGGTGAGAGGAGTCCTTGAGAATGCTGCGAGCTCGACGTAGACAGCGTTTCCTCAGGATGTCCTCAAGAGCATGAAGTGGTGTCCCTGTGATTTGTTGGGCAGTTTTCACCACCCTCTCCACTGCCTTGCGGTCAGCCACTGAGCAGTTCCCATACCATACTGTGATGCAACTGGTCAGGATGCTCTCGATCGCACACCGGTAAAAGTTCACCAGGATGGATGAAGACAGCTGGTTCTTCTTCAGTGTCCTGAGGAAGAAAAGGCGCTGGTGAGCCTTCTTGACCAGGCTGGAGGTGTTTGTGGCCCAGGACAGTTCCTCCGAGATGGTGGTTCCCAGGAACTTGAAGCTGGAGACACATTCAACAGCCAGCCCGTTAATGTGGATGGGGCCATGAGTGCTTCCATTCTTCTTCCTGAAGTCCACAATGAGCTCCTTGGTCTTATTGGTGTTAAGTAGCAGGTTATTGTCAGCACACCATGTGGCCAGGTGCTGTATCTCTTCCCTGTAGGCAGTCTCATCATTGTCACTGATGAGGCCAATCACCGTGGTGTCATCTGCAAACTTAATGATGGAGTTGGATCCATGCACAGGCTTGCAGTCGTGGGTGTAAAGGGAGTAGAGGAATGGGCTCAGCACACAGCCCTGTGGAACGCCAGTGTTAAGTGTGATGGTGGTGGAGTGGTTGTGGCCTGACCGAACATGCTGAGGCCTGTTGGTCAGAAAGTCCATAATCCAGTTGCAGAGGGAGGTGTTAATGTCCAGGTCTCCAAGTTTTGTGGTCAACTTGGAGGGAATGACGGTGTTAAATGCTGAACTGAAGTCAACAAACAACATCCTAACATACGTGTTGTTATGGTCAAGGTGTGTGAGTGCAGAGTGCAGCACTGTGCATACTGCATCCTCTGTGCTCCTATTTCTGCGGTAGGCAAATTGGTGTGGGTCCAGTGTGGGTGGGAGGCAGTCTTTGAGGTGTGCTAGGACCAGTCGCTCGAAGCACTTCATAATGATGGGTGTGAGTGCTACGGGACGATAGTCATTGAGGCACGTTGGGGAGGAGTGTTTCGGTACTGGCACAATGGATGTGGACTTAAAACATGTAGGCACAGTTGCTTGGATGAGGGACAGGTTGAAAATGTCTGTGAAGACCCCTGCAAGCTGCTCTGCACATGCCTTAAGCACACGTCCAGGTATTGTTGTGAGGAATGCCATCAGGGCCAGCAGCCTTGCGTGCGTTGATCCGGCTCAGTGCAGTGTGGACATCTGTGGAGCTGAGTTTGAGAGGTTGGTGGTCTGAAGAGGCTGAGATTTTGGTGGCCGTCTCCTTGCTGTCGCTGTTGAAGCGAGCATAAAAGTCATTTAGCTCGTTAAGGAAGGAGACGTCCATGACCGTTGGAGTGGAGTTGCTAGACTTGTAGTCACTGATGATCTGGATGCCCTGCCACATGCGTCGGGGGTCAGAGTTGGAAAACTGTTCCTCTACCTTCAGCTTGTAGCAGTACTTGGCCTTTTTGATGCCCCTTTTCAGGTTAGCCCTGGATTTACTGTAGGCCTGAGCGTCGTCTGACCTGAAGGCGGTGTTGCGGGCTTTCAGCAGAAGTCGCACCTCCTTGTTCATCCATGGCTTCTTATTAGGGTATGTTGTTATCTGTTTTTCTGTTGTTACACTGTCAATGGTGGAGTTGATGTGATCCAGTACAGAGGAGGTGTAGATATCAATGTCTGTGTGAGAGCCACAGGCAGCCTGTGAAGCAAACATACTCCAGTCAGTGTGTTGAAACCTGTCTTGAAGTAAAGAGTCTGCTCCAGTTGGCCACACTTTGATGGTCCTCACTGATGGCTTCACACGGTTGATGAGGGGTGAATACTTAGGGGTGAGAAACAAAGAAAGGTGATCAGACTGTCCGAGGTGGGGGAGGGGGCTCGTGATGTAAGCTCCATTAATGTTTGTATAAACATGATCCAAAGTTTTGTCTCCTCTGGTGTGGCAGGAAACATGCTGGTGAAATTTGGGGAGTACTGTTTTTAATTTGCAGTGATTAAAATTAGGTAAACCAGGACAGAGACCAGGACAACTAGATGAGACCAAGAGACAGATCCACAGTCAAGACCTTTCCCCCCGACTGAGCCTGGTTTCTCCCAAGGATTTTTCTCCATTCTGTCACCGATGGAGGTTTGGTTTTTTGTTGCTGTCACCTCTGGCTTGCTTAGTTGGGGATACTTTATTTCCTATGATAATGTTGACTTTATTTGCATAGATACTATTTAAACTGAACTGAGCTGAAAAATGACATTACTGAATTCAATGATGAACTGCCTTTTTGCATTGCCTTTTGACACTGTTTTCCTATTAAATGCAGTGTGCATCCTGATTTACATATAATGTAAACGTTGTTCTCTGAACATGTAACAAGACCCAAATTTTTAATTTTTTTAGGCTCATTTTCCAACTCCTCTTGAGTTAAACAGTTGAGTTTTACCATTTTCAAATCCATTTACCCAATCTCTGGGTCTGACGGTAGCACTTTTAGCTTAGCTTAGCATAGATCATTGAAATAAATTAGACCAGTGGTTTTCAACCTGTGGTCCGCGGCCCCCTAGTGGGTAATAATATTTTAATAATATTGTTAATATATTTAAAAATGTCTAAGTCATAACATAACATAATTTCATATATATAATTAAATAACCAAAAATAAATATTAAACTGTTACTATGCTTCCACTATTCGAGCTCATTGATTGGTTTAAGAATAAACCACTAATTTATCTTAGATATTTGTGCTGCATATGCTACAGAACAACAAATTCAAACATGCATAAATGGCTGTTGTGTTTCCTCCTGACTTTTTGCTCCGGGGACTGTCCGCTGCTGAGCTCTGCCAGGATCTGGTTTTCCCGTTTTGCTGAGCGGTGCCAGCCCGAGTGCGCGTTTCTAAATCGCTTTATAGCACGATTTTCCGTGGCCCTGACCTCACGCAGTATGCTATCTGATCCAATCAGAATGCAGCGCCTAGTGCGAGAACAGAACAGACTGTGCATATGCCTATCTCCAGGTTTACACACTGTCTGTGATGCGGCTTTTTTTTGAGCCCATGTTAACGGATCAGAGCGTTCACACTTGCACGCGGTAAAAGGCTAGAAATAAAAACGTGCGAAAATAATTAATATCTAACACATTGGCAGAGAGAGAGTTGTGAGCGCACAGGATGCAGTTTAAGTGAGAGGAGACACGTTTTAAGTACGCACACTCTTTCCGCGCAGAGCAGCGTGTATCTGAGCAAGCACGTCTGGTTTTGTGACAGAGCAAAGGAAATCTGCGTGCGAACAGAGAGATTCACACTCGTGCATTATTTTAATGTGCTTTTGCGTTATATCTATGCGCTCTTGCTGCTGACCGCATACACATACTGTATACACACTGCAAACACCTGAAGCACCGCTACAATTAATGAGCTCTATGAACAATGCATGGCAAAAAAGAAAAAAAAAGTCCCTGGACACAATATTTTTTTTTTTTTTTTTTTTTTTTGCCATAAGTCTATACATTTTGTTACATCTTTACTATAGTGATAATTTTGATTTGTGTCTGTTCTAGAGACGTTACAACTTTTTGATAAAGCTTTAATTGGTTTTCTTTTGGAAATATGGTTCAAATTAATCCTGAATGCATTTATGACTGTAAAAACATATTGGTATGTGTCACAATCGCAAAATTGATCAAAGAAATCGTGATAGGTTTTATTTTATTTATTTTTTTCCATATCGCACAGCCATAGTTCATTCAATAAGTACAGTTAACAATCTAGCTTCTGAGTACTAAGTTATTAACCCAACAATAGCGGGGTCAGTTTTTTTTTTGGAAGTGGGCCACGCAAACATATGTGTGTGATTGTGTGGGCTGCGAGCTGAAAAAGGTTGGGAACCACTGTAATAGAGAGATACACCCAAGATCAGATGATAAGAGCAGGTCATTTGTGACTCTAAGGAGATCAGTATCAGTAGTATGATATGGTCTAAATCCTGACTGGAAATCCTCACATATACCATTTTTCTCTAAGAAGGAATATAATTGTAAGGATGCCACCTTTTCTAGTATCTTGGACAGAAAAGGGAGATTCAAGATTGGTCTATAATTAACTAGTTCTTTGGGGTCAAGTTGTTTTTTTTTTAATGAGAGGCTTAATAACAGCCAGTTTGAAGGTGTTGGGGACATATCCTAATGACAATGAGGAATTAACCCTTGTGGGTTGTTGGGGACGTTTTCGTCCACAAGGGGGTAAAGTTGAGTCTTATTTTGGCCACAACTTTCTCTGTGTTTGAGCTAAATGAATGATTTTTGGTGACAAATCTTATTTTGACCCATATTTTGGGAAAATGCTTTGAATTTTTTCAAAAACTCAATGGTACACTGTGGGCAAATTCACTACCCTTTCGTTAATGTTCGTGGATGAAAACATCCACTAAATTAAACTGCTGTAAAAATGTACCAGATAAATATTTTTTTCATTTTTTTTTTTGCATAACTCTATTAATCAACCTCATTCCTGATCAAAGCTACCAAATGTTTTAAAAAATTCCAAGATTTTAATTTTTTTAATTACCAAGTTCATAAATGATGTCACTGATATGGGAAAAACAAACAAACAAAATTACATATTTTCAATATAAAAGTAATTGTGGCTGGATTTTTTTTTTTTTACTTTTTTATAACAGTCTTGGGAATGTCAAAGATTAGTAGCAACATTGGCTTTGATGCATTTTTAGTTTTTGTGCAGCATTAGATTTAATTTTTTTCTCCCTAATTAGTTGTTGGTGGCTGTTTTTGCCCCATTGACTTCCATTATAACTACATTTTTGATTGCAAAGCCATGACACCATATAATCATGCATTCTTGATTGTTTGTGGTTTTCCCTTTTGGGAAGAGGTAAAACTTGTTAATTTTACAGTTGATCACTAGGTGGGACCATTAACCCTTTAGATAGGCCTGTGCAAAAAAAGGCTTAGTTTCTGGCTTGTATATGGAGTTATATGGAGTATAACAGCAAATTATAGTGTTTGTGTGTGTGAGAGATTCTTGATTGTTGGTGGTTTTCCCTGTTTGGAAGAGGTAACATTTGTTATTTTTTACAGTTGATCACTAGGTGGGACCATTTACCCTTTAAATAGGCCTGTGTAAAAAAAGGCTTAGTTTCTGGCTTGTATATGGAGTTATATGGAGTATAATTGCAAATTATAGTGTGTGTGTGTGTGACGTGTGTGTGAGAGAGAGAGAGAGAGAGAAAGAAATAGAGGCTGTGAGAGAGACCTTTGTGCACTTACCTTGATGTACAGTATTGGAAAAAATCCAAATATGCACCTCATGCTCTCAGAACTACATGGAGTAAACAATAAAAAAAGAAGTTTGTTTATGCACATGCTGCCTTTTGATGGTGAAAAGTACAGATGGCCTATATGTGAAATGCTCGTCTTTTCTTGATGGTAAAGCCAGTTTAAAACCTTAAAATCCTGTAAAAAAAAAATCTACTTTGCATTAAATTTATGAACATAATGTATTATGGACCAAAATGCAATACCAACTTCAAATAAGCTGCAGCTCGCTGGAGGGGTCACGCTACATAATCACTTCTAAAACTTTGGTACAAGTTGCTTGCTGCTCTTCTCACCATTAAATGACCACCATGATGCCATGCAAGTGTTTAAATCCACGTACTTTGCTTTTGTTTAGTCTATTCCCTTGTTAAGTCTGACGCCACGTAGCAGCGCTTCCGTGTCCAAACGCTTCAATCAGACGCAAATCAGTTACGACGAGAAAACAACAAAAGGTGTTAATATAAACTCACAATGTTAAAGAATACTAGCAAAAAAGTTAGAATCTTAACCTTTAACTCCATTCCAAAGTACCAGATAGCCAGACAATGAAAATATAAATATAAAAAATATTTATATAAATTATTTGTGTTTGGGACACTGTGAGCACGGAGACTGTAGTGTATATCATAAGTTTGAAAGCGTTTAGCTTAAATTATCAATATGAATAAACAATGCTCATAAACGGCTGCTGAGGTCATATTCTCAAGTGAAGCGAGTTGAGGCCTAGACCTGGAAACAGTGCTTCTTACGTCATCACTTAACAACCGAATACTTCCACAACCATTAAAAGGCAGCAGGTGAATAAATACACTTTTGTTTACTCCATGTAGTTCTGAGAGCTCAGGTGTACATTTTGATTTTCAAAGGTCTCTCTCACACACTCTGTCTCTCTCTTTCTCAAACACACACACATACACAGACAATATAATATGCTGTTATACTCCATATAGCTTCATATACAAGTCAGAAACTAAGCTTTTTTTGCACAGGCCTATCCAAAGGGTTAATGGTCCCACCTAGTGATCAACTGTAAAAATAACAAATGTTACCTCTTCCAAACAGGGAAAACCACCAACAATCAAGAATCTCTCACACACACAAACACTATAATTTGCTGTTATACTCCATATAACTCCATATACAAGCCAGAAACTAAGCCTTTTTTTGCACAGGCCTATCTAAAGGGTTAATGGTCCCACCTAGTGATCAACTGTAAAAACAACAAATTTTACCTCTTCCCAAAAGGGAAAACCATAAACAATCAAGAATGCATGATTATATGGTGTCATGGCTTTGCAATCAAAAAATGTCGTTATAATGGAAGTCAATGGGGCAAAAACAGCCACCAACAACTAATTAGGGAGAAAATATTTAAATCTAATGCTGCACAAAAACTAAAAATTCATCAAAGCCAATGTTGCTACTAATCTTTGATATTCCCAAGACTGTTATAAAAAGTAAAAAAAAAAAAAAAATCCAGCCACAATTACTTTTATATTGAAAATATGTAATTTTGTGTGTCTTTTCCCTCAAATCAGTGACATCATTTTTTAAACATTTGGTAGTTTTGATCAGGACTGAAGTTGATTAACAAATTTATGCAAAAAAAATTGAAAAAAATATGAATCTGATAAATTTTTACAGCAGTTTAATTGAGTGGATGTTTTCATCCACGAACAACTCGAAAGGGTAGTGAATTTGAACAATGCACAAGGGTTAATAATAGTCAGAAGAGGATCTATGACTTCTGGAAACACCTCTTTTAGGAGCTTAGATGGTATAGGGTCTAACATACATGTTGTTGGTTTAGATGATTTAACAAGTTTATACAATTATTCCTCTCCTATAGTAGAGAATGAGTGGAACTGTTCCTCAGGGGGTCTATAGTGCACTGTCTGATGCGATACTGTAGCTGACGGCTGAATGGTTGCAATTTTATCTCTAATAGTATCGATTTTAGAAGTAAAGTAGTTCATGAAGTCATCACTGCTGTGGTGTTGGGAAATGTCAACACTTGTTGAGGCTTTATTTTTTTGTTAATTTAGACACTGTATTGAATAAATACCTGGGGTTATGTTTGTTTTTTCCTAAAAGAGAAGAAAAGTAATTGGATCTAGCAGTTTTTAATGCTTTTCTGTAGGATAGGTTACTTTCCCGCCAAGCAATATGAAATACCTCCAGTTTTGTTTTCCTCCAGCTGCGCTCAATTTTTCAGGCTGCTCTCTTTAAGGTGAGCGTATGCTTGAGCTTGAACAAGGAGTTGTGCAGCATGTTCCGAAAGAAAGGGTTTGATCTTCTTGATGTTGAATAAAGCAAATCTGCAGGATCGGACAGTTTTAGCAATGTGGTCTGAAAAGGTCAGTTGATCATCAATCATAACTCCAAGGCTTCTAGCTGTTTTGAAAAGTGTTATTGTTGATGAGCTAACTTGGTGAAATTGTGATGAAACGTTGGGTTTGCTGGAATCACAAGCAGTTCTGTCTTGGCAAGGTTGAGTTGAAGGTGATGATCCATCATCCAGGAAGAAATGTCTGTTAAAAAAGCTGAGGTGCGAGTAGCTACCGTCGGATCATCAGGATGGAATAAGAGGTAGAGTTGATTGTCATCAGCACATCAGTGGTATGAAAAGCCATGTTTCTGAATGACAGAACATATTGATGCCATGTAGACAGAGAAGAGAAGTGGTCCAAGAACTGAGCCCTGAGGCACCCCAGTAGTTAGATATTGTGACTTGGACACCTCACCTCTCCAAGATACTTTGAAGGACCTATCTGATAGGTAAGACTCAAACCATTGAAGTGTTGTTCCTGAGATGCCTTTTGCCAGTAGGGTTGATAGGAGGATCTGGTGGTTAGGCGGACAGATCAAGCAAGATAAGTACTGAAGATTTGGATTCTGCTCTTGCCAGTCTTAGAGCTTCAACAACTGAGAGTAAGGCAGTCTCAGTTGAATGTCCACTTCTGAAGCCAGTTTGGTTGCTGTCAAGGAGGTTGTTGTGTGAAAGGAAGATGGGAAACTGGTCTGTAGTTCCCTAAAAGAGATGGGTTGGGGGTGGGTTTCTTAAGTAGTGGAGTTATACGAGCCTGTCTAAATGAGGGAAAAACACCAGTGTGGAGGGATGTGTTGGTGATGTGAGTGAGTGCAGATACAACTGCAGGAGAAATGGCTTGAAGGAGATGAGATGGAATAGGATCAAGCGGGAAAGTAGTAGGATGATGAGAAAGGATGAGTTTTGAGACTTCTGCCTCAGAAAGCGAAGAGAAGGATGTAAATGAGTGTAAGGTTGCTGGTGATATGAGCTTGACTGATTGTGGTGTGGAAAACTATGGACTAATGTGTTTAATTTTATTAATGAAAAACGTTGCAAAGTCGTCAGCTATTAGAGATGAAGCAGGAGGGGGAGGACAAAGAAGTGAGGAAAATGTTTTAAAAAGCATGCGAGCGTTAGACGAATTGTTAATTTTGTTATGGTAGTATATAATTTTAGCAATGGAGACATTAGCGGAAGGAAGATAAGAGCAACTGATAGACATTAAGGTCAGTAATGTTTTTGGATTTGCGCCAAACCCTTTCAGCAGCTCTAAGCTTAGAGCGGTGTTTGCGTAGAACATCAGATAACCAAGGGGCAGAAGGGGTGTTACAGGCTGGCCTGGAAGATAAGGGGCAAACAGTGTCTAAACAAGATGTAAGAGAGCATCCAAAGATGCAAATAGTTTAGGGGAAGAAAGTGAAGATGAAACCATTGCAGATAGCCGGGAGGGTGAAAGTGTGCATAGGTTACATCGTAAGATGACATATGGAGGGGTAAGTGATGTGTCAGGGACCGTGTTGAGGTTAAGAGTGAGGAGGAAGTGATCCGACGTGTGCAGTAGAGTAACCAGAACATGATCAGTAGAGCATTGTCGTGTGTAAATAAGGTCCAGTTGGTTGCCTGATTTGTGAGTAGCAGTAGTTGACACTCGGTTGAGATCAAAAGAGGCAAGCAGAGTGTGGAAATCAGCAGTGGTGGACAGTAACGGAGTAGCTTTACTTTCAAGTCTCTGTACTTTACTGGAGTAGTTTTATTTCGAGTAACTTTTACTTTTACTTCACTACATTCCAAAGCATAAAATCGTACTTTTTACTTCTCTACATTTCATAGAACATATCGTTACTCCCTATAATATATCACGTGCTCCGACACGCAGAAGCGGTGTCTGATTCATCATGAACGAACTGAGTCTTTTCAAAATAAACTTTTAAATCGGACCGTGAATCGCACCAAACGATTCGTTTACGAATTAGAATGATCCGATTGCAGCTGTTCTGGAGTCGACCACTCACTGATTCAAATGAACCGTTTAGTGCGAGTCACCAGAAGTAAGAACCGGGAGATCTTGTGAGCGCGCGTGGGTCTGATGTTACTAAAAGTAAGTTATTAATGTCGAAATTTAGGATTAATTATTGTAACTGAAAATCATATTTAGGTCAAAATTTTCAGTTATTTGGGAACTAACTCCGCTGTTAAAGGGTGATCTATTTAAGCCCACTGAAATGCTCGAGGGCAGACGATGCACACACATCAATCAGCTTCTCTGTGTTTTAGGTAAAAAAAAAAAAAAAAAAGCCTTTAACCTAACACAGATTATATAAAATAACTCGTGCATGTTCAAATTCCTAAAATGTCTTTCCTAACTTCAGGCCTTATTATCATATATAGTTGTGATGTTCTGTAAAACAACAAACTTTAAAATACTTTGTTCTTACTGGTGAAGATCAGATGGTCACCTCTGTTTTCTCTCAGGTACATCACAGTGTAAGCTTCACAGTGAACATTACTCTCGTCAACGTAGTCCATATCAACAACAAAAATATATCTTGACTCCATATAGTGGTTATTTTGGAAAAAATCCCAGGTACTTTGAGCAGTAGGATTATAAAAAAAGTTTGCTAATATAAAATTAAATTAAGTATCCTATATAAAATTTCAAACATCTATCTTTCAGTACTTTTTTTACTTAAGTACGTAAAAAATTTAGTACTTTTTCCTTTCACTTGAGTAAAATTGAAAAAGGAGTACTTTTACTGGAGAAATATTTTACTATACGTATCTGTACTTTTACTCAAGTACTTGATTTGTGTACTTCGTCCACCACTGGAAATCAGCATACAGAGGTTTATCTAGGTGGATGTTAAAATCTCCAAGCATAACTATATATATATATATATTAGGGGTGTAACGATACGCGTATTCGTATTGAACCGTTCGGTACGACGCTTTCGGTTCGGTACGCGGTACGCATTATGTATACCGAACGGTTCGTTGGAGTAATTAATTATATTTGAAAAAAAAAAAAAAAGAGAGAGAGAGAAATATAATGATATGCGTTCAACAAGGTAGCCCAATAACCCAAACAACGTAACAGGCAACGCCCCTGACACTCCCGAAGAAGAAAAAAACACCATCTTATATGTTTATGTTAGGCTACTCAGCAGGCGCTCGCTCACTCAGTACGCGCTGAAGGCTCGTTGCAAAATAGCCAATGCGTTTAACAGACTAGAAATGAGAAGATCCTCCAATAACCAACAGGTCTGGTGTTTGGGTGCACTTTGGATTCCCTTTAAGCTATAATGGTGATGGCAAGAGAGTGGTGGATAAAAAAACAACGGTATGTCGCATCTGCAACATGACAGGGTACACCAGCGGGAATACAAAAAAAAAAAAAAAACACCAGCGGAAATATCTGGGATATATGCGTCAGTACTATCTGGGAAAAGACGAAAAAAAAGAGAAACATGCACGCAGCAAACTATCCCTGCAGCATTTAGAAACTATAGCTTACAGGGAATCCAACCCAAACACCAGACCTGTTGGTTATTTTAGGATCTTATATTTCTGGTCTGTTAAATGCATTAGACATTTTGCAACGAGCCTTCAGCGCGTGCTGAGTGAGCGAGCGCCTTAGGGGCCGTTCACATATCGTGCCTAAAAACGCATGGAAAACGCTAAGCGCGTCTTTCTCCTGAGGCGTCTGTCTTTGCTAAGCAACAATGACGTGCTCTCTCCATGAGACGCGGAAATTTCAGCGAAGGATAAATGGATTTGCAGCTCTAAAAATCGCTTGCAGTAGCTCTGCTACTGAATTTATTTCAAAATTGCAATCCATATACAACTATGATCAGCTGTTCCTTCATCTTGGCTGAGCTCTCAACGTTGTTACGGGAAAGGATGAAGCTGATTGGTTGGTTCTTGTCACATGACCCGCGGTGCGCTTGCGGCATTCTGAAAAGTTGAGATGTTTTTACATTTTGCTGTATCTAAAACGTATCGAACCGAACCGAACCGAACCGTGACATCAGTGTATCGTATCGAACCGAACCGTGAATTTTGTGAACCGTTACACCCCTAATATATATATATATATATATATATATATATATATATATATATATATATATATATATATATATATATTCAGTTTCAACAATTTTTTCCATTTTATATACCTGAAAGATTTGGTGATATAGGCTATTTGATAACGTCAGATTGCACATCATTACAACAGCACTTACCATATTATCGCAGACATTGCTTTATTGCACATCCATTTCTCGACTTGAGTGGAATGATCCTCTGTGGTTTGTGTGCAGTGTGCACTTGTTTGCACATGAGCAAGGGTGTTTTATGAGTCTAACTTGCAAACGCCAGACCACTGATTCGTCAAAACTGCTTTCCTCTAGACTGTGTTCTGACTATTTTTTAGTAAGTAACGTATATACTTAGGGGAACTGTACCAAAGTAAAAGTACCGTATTTTCCACACTATAAGGCGCACAGGATTATAATGCGCACATTCAATGAATGGCCTATTTTAGAACTGTTTTCATATATAGGGCGCACCGGATTATAAAATGCATAGAATAGAAGATACTGCAGTCAAACGTTTGACTGGGTTTGCATTATGCATCCACTACATGGAGCTATGCTAAAGGGAATGTCAACATTTTTCGAGAAAATTCGAGAAAAAGTCTTTTAAGTACGCCTTATAGTGCGGAAAATATGTTATACATTTTAATTAGGAAATGTAGTGGAGTAAAAGTAAAAAAATGCCTGAAATATAAAAAACAGTACAGACACTCTTTTTAAATAATAATAATAATAATATTAATAATATATATATATATATATATATATATATATATATATATATATATATATATACATATATATATGTGTCTGATAAAGTATAGGATGGAAAATACACATCTTTAAAAAGAACTAGAGGATATTAATGCAAAATCTGAAATTTTAAACAAACATGCTTTTGTAACAAGTCCCGTTTATGGTGTATTGCAACTTATGAGATAAATTCTCATTCTATGAAAATATGATGTAAAATATTAACCAATTAACCACACCCTCTTAGATTTTCCAGTGCCAAATTGAAACATACTACAGCATTGGCTGGTGGGTATATAAAACAAGGCACAATTCTCAGCTAACATTTGGAGGGGTTGATATCAGGAGACATGCATGTTAGTCTTTTATTGACAGTGACATTAATGTTTATTACAAGGGTTTCCCCTGAGTTTGGGGATAATTTAGGCACCTGTATCCTCCAAGGTGACCCACAGCTCCCTGCTCTCTTCAAGGATGGAGACTTTGTTGTTGGAGGGGCTTTTACCATTCATTATTATCTGAGGACAGAGAAGCACACCTACACTAGACGGCCACAACCACTAGTGTGCAGTGGCAGGTTAGAGTATTTAAAAATACAAGAATACAATCCTTAATAAAGGATTGAATATGTTAAATTGATTGTTCGTAAATAATCCAATGTAAAATTAGCTAATGAGAATCAGACAAACAAAACTTATAGATTTTTATATTTTATTTCTAAAATGTTGTAATAAAGTTTTTTTCCTAAACAGCATGGACTTTAGAGAGCTACGCTTTGCTCGTGCCTTACAGTATGCCATCCAAGAGATCAACAACAGCTCTGATCTCTTACCAGGCATTACTTTAGGGTACCACATATATGACTCTTGTGCATCTGTGCCAATGGTAATGAAAGTAGCTGTTCAACTTACCAATGGATTAGATCTCTTATTCAACGACACTGGATCCTGTGTAAAATCTGCTGCAGTTATCGCATTAGTTGGAGAATCTGGTTCCACTGCGGCTATAAGCACTTCAAGACTTTTCGGTCGTTTTGGAATTCCACAGGTGATTGATCTCTTGACTTTTTCCTAGTCTTCTTTAAAACTTGTAGACAAAAGTTTGGTGCTGTATCACAATGAAAATGCAAAAATATTTTTTGACATTTGTGTCATAAGATATCATGCATGTAAATGTAAAATATACTTATTTATTTGTTTACTGTGCTCTATAGGTGAGTCATTACGCAACATGCGCATGTCTCAGTGACAAGCGTCAGCATCCTACTTTCTTCAGGACCATCCCCAGCGATCACCATCAAGCGGCAGCATTGGCACAGATGGTTAAGCGCTTCGGATGGACGTGGATCGGGGCTGTGCGCAGTGACTCAGACTATGGGAACAATGGCATGGCATCATTCCTGAAAGCTGCAGAGCAGGAGGGAATCTGTGTGGAATATTCCGAGGCCTACTACAGGACTCAGCCACGCAGCAAACTGAAAAGGGTCGCGGATGTCATTCGTAGGTCAACAGTTCATGTAATAGTTGCCTTCATGGCAGCAGGTGATATGAGATTTCTGCTAGAAGAGCTGAGCCAGCAGCCTCCTCCCCCGTTACAGTGGATTGGGAGCGAGGCATGGGTTACAGACCCACAAATGCTGCGGTTTAATTTGTGTATCGGTGCTGTGGGTTTTGCAATTCCCCGGTCTGTTATCCCAGGTTTTCGTAATTTTCTACTTGACATGTCTCCAGAACAAGCGCTGAATTTTCCCCTGCTGACAGAATTCTGGGAAAGCTCATTCAGCTGTAGTCTAAAACGACAGACAGGTTCTTCTGCTGATATGCCAGCTTGTGATGGCAGGGAGAACCTGCGTGCTTTACAGAACCCCTACACAGACACGTCCCAGTTACGGATCACTAACATGGTGTACAAAGCCACATATGCTATAGCTCATGCCCTCCACGGCATTATCTGTAACAAAAAGCAGTGCGACAAAAACATCAAAGTTGAACCCTGGCAGGTAAAATAAAAAAAACATTATTTTATTAATATTTTCCCCAATACATTTACAAAGAGATTAGAAAATTCTAAATATGGTGCAATATTTCCTTTTTGTATAGGCCTACTATAACATATATTGATTATTCAATAAGTTACACCAGTCTGTATTTTTCATGCCTATTATGCAGGTTTTTTATCAGCTGAAGCAAGTAAACTTTATCAAAAATAATTATTCGGTCTCATTTGATACCAATGGAGACCCTGTGGCCACATATGAACTTGTGAATTGGCAGCTTCAGGGAGACGGTTCAGTTGATTTTGTGACAGTGGGTCAATATGATGCATCCAAGCCTAAAGGCCAAGAATTCAGTCTGAGCAAATCTATAATTTGGTATGATGGCAGTGAAAAGGTATAAAAGGTTTTTGTTCTATTCTGTGTAGTTGTTCTGGGTGTTGTTCTATAATGAATTATCCTTTTTGCAGGTGCCTGTGTCTGTATGCAGTGAGAGCTGTCCTCCAGGTACAAGGAAGGCTGTGAGAAAAGGAAGACCTATCTGCTGTTATGACTGTATTAACTGCGCAGATGGTGAGATTAGCAATGAGACAGGTACATGTCTGATCATTCTTGTAAATAAATCATATGCTTGTTGGTCAATGATTTTTGACTAGGATAAAGAAAAGGATCTTTTAAAAATGTTTTAACAATCTAGCTTGAAAAGTTCTTAGAAAAAGTTCTTAGAAATATTTGGTCACACTTATTTATTAATGTCTCTCTGTTACAGTTTCTTTATGCAATTTAATACTGATTAATACTGGTTCATTGGACCAAATTACTTTGAGTTGGTGTACACAATATACTTATACTAGTGATATGTGAAGCAGTTTGTTAAAATATTTTAATAATAATATTTCAATGAACTACTTTTTTTAAGGTATGTTTTCACTTCATTAAGCTTTTTTTTTTTTTTTTTTTTTTTATCGTGATATCAGGAAAATTCTCACCCCGGTTGATTGATTTTTTTTTTTTTTTTTTTTTTTTTTGTACGCCCTTATATAAAATGCATTTTAATATGACATTATAATTTAGAAGGGCCATGAACTGCATTTTTATTTATTTTGTAACGTATTCTGGACTTACAATACTTCACAGTGATTTTACATTATAAAAAAGGTTCATAGTGTAGAAATAAATGACTATTTTGTACTCTGATTCAAGCCCTCAGAATTAGTTGTCTGTTTAAATGGACGGGTCCCTGTTAAGACTTCAAAACAGCCACGTTATGATTGGCTAACATATTTTTAGTCCAATAATCCTGCTGTAGAAGTCATTTTGTCTGTTCCTATTATGCTTTACTAGGCAGGCTAAAGTTACAATAATTAAGACATAGGCATTGATTTATGTCTATGCAGGCAGTCTTGTGCTCTCTATTATGTAATAAAAACCCAGATATAGAATACATGTTATTTTGCCAGCTTGGTCTTAATAAAAGCAGTTTTTTGCAATTTTGAATTCTGAAACTTACAGTATGATGTTATGGTATGATGAGCTCTTAAAATAGATTACTCAATTCATTAATGTTTTAATAACTTTTAATTGTATTATTTTTGTTTACTTTAATAACCATAAAAAAACTAAAGTGGTTAAATCAAGCCATTGTATGTACTTTATGAATTGCATTTTATATACAGGTATGTTTTATTTATTTATTTTAATATAGGATACAAATTAGCATCATGTAATTGACCCTACTTCTGGGTTAGTCATTTTAAAAGAAATTAGTCTGCTCATAACATGTAAGTCTCTGTTTTATTCTTGATGTTCTTGAATGACTGCTGAATACTGTTTTCTTCATTTTACAGATTCTTTAGATTGTCTCAGATGCCTGCCTCAGTATTGGCCCAATAATGAGAAGGACAAGTGTTTTCCTAAACCAGTGGAGTTTCTCTCCTGGGATGAGATCCTTGGGACTATGCTGGCTGCTTTCTCTATTGCTGGCTCTTTAGCAGCTTTTAGCATAACTTTAGTATTCTACAAAAACAGGGCTTCTCCGATAGTAAGAGCCAACAACTCAGAGCTAAGCTTCATGTTGCTCTTCTCATTGACTCTGTGTTTCCTCTGTTCACTTACTTTCATTGGTCGTCCCACTGAGTGGTCCTGTATGTTACGTCACACAGCATTTGGCATCACTTTTGTCCTCTGTATCTCTTGTGTTCTGGGGAAAACAATAGTAGTGTTAATGGCCTTCAAAGCTACAATTCCAGGAAGTAATGTCATGAAATGTTTTGGGCCTCTTCAACAGAGATTCAGTGTTTTTGGTTTCACTCTAATACAGATACTTATATGTGTGCTTTGGTTAACAATATCCCCACCAGTTCCTTACAATAATATGCAACATTACAAAGAAAAAATAATTCTAGAATGCAGTTTAGGATCAGCTATAGGTTTCTGGGCTGTACTAGGTTATATTGGCCTGCTAGCTTTCCTTTGCTTTGTTTTAGCTTTTCTAGCACGAAAGCTACCTGATAATTTCAATGAGGCGAAATTCATCACATTCAGCATGCTCATATTCTGTGCTGTATGGATCACTTTTGTTCCAGCTTATGTCAGCTCTCCAGGGAAATTCACGGTGGCCGTGGAGATATTTGCTATTTTAGCTTCAAGCTTTGGTCTGATTCTCTGTATTTTTGCCCCTAAGTGTTTTATTATTGTCTTTAGACCAGAGCAGAATACCAAAAAACACTTAATGGGTAAAATACCAACAAAAGCCCTCTAAAACACACAAAATTAGATATCAAATGATTTTACTTTGTCAGGTCTCACACCACTGAAATACTATAATACTAATATAAAATACTGCTATATTTTATACAAATTATTACCAATATTGTGCTAATTTTTATAATATTTACTGTTTAAAAAAACATGTATGCGTTAATATACTTCCATGACTACACATAATTATACTACTGCCCAGTAGTAGAAGTATAATAAAGTGCTCATTCAGCATATATAGAAGTATTTTATTAAATATTCCATATATATATATATATATATATATATATATATATATATATATATATATATATATATATATATATATATATATATATATATATATATATATATATATTAATGCAATCTTTAAGAATTTTTTTTTTTTTTTTTTTTATTGTACTAAATGAACATGGAATGTAAGATAATAAATTCATCCAGAAAATAATCACTCACATATCTGTTAGTGATACACATATGGCATACATATTTTACTTGTAAAGCCGGCCAAAGGCATAAGCCAGGGCTATTCAATTAATTTCATTTGAGGGCCGGATTATAGAATTGAAATTTGAAGGGGGCCATGGGTGCATTTTGACATGATTGCTTGTGGTTTTGTCGTTTGAAGTACTACTGCCGCATTTGTCCTAAGCAGCTAGCCAGCATGCATTCAGCCGAATGCGCAGACATTCAAACTACCGATATATTGCATTTAATCACCTTCATCCAGTCTGCGTTATTTCTCGAAAGACATTTTTACCAATAGCACTCTCTTTATATTAGTTTAAAGTAAACAAAACCGATTGTCAACGTCACTGCCGTCTATTGATGTTGCGGTCTGGTAGATTGTCCTTGTTGCGTCTCTATCAGGGTTGCCAGGTTTTCAAAAGAAAACCTGCCCAATCACTACTCAAAACAAGCACAAACTGGCTCAATTGCATTTCGAGGGGGACCCCAGTTAAAAATTGCAATTTTTGGTGGGGTTCCCCTGCTTAAAGGTCCCGTTCTTCGTGATCCCATGTTTTAAACTTTAGTTAGTGTGTAATGTTGTTGTTAGAGTATAAATAATATCTGTAAAATTCTAAAGCTCAAAGTTCAATGCCAAGCCAGATATTTTATTTAACAGAATTTGCCTACAAAAAATGACCAGTTTGGACTACATCCCTCTAGTTCCTGCAGTAATGACGTCACTAAAACAGTTTTTTGACTATTAACTAACCACCGTCCACAGGAATACACAAACAGGGGGTTGTGGTCTTGTTGCGCTCCGACATGTAGTCGAAACACTGTTATTTTCATCTCGGAGTCCGATTGCCTTTGTTAGGGCTTCCCAGGGATGCTGTACTTGAAGATTAATGGTCGAATTTATGTTTAACTCGGTTCCCGAAAATTATAATCCACATGTAAAACTACGTGCAGCACATTTTGCTGAGGACAGCTTCCTCAATCTCAATCAGTTTAATGCTGGATTCGCACAAAGATTGTTCTTGAAAGATGGAGCAGTTCTCTCTTTGTCTGGAGAAGGCGTTGTTTATGGAGCACAACAAGTAAGTGTATTGTATTATTTAAGTTGGTGCGTTTAACAGTTTCTGTAACTTATTAAACAAAGGGCAACGCTGTTTAGCTTTGTTAACTAGATGGTAGTGCTGTGCAAAAAATTTGAATGCGATTTTCATGTGCATCTCGTCAGTAAAAATGCTCCTGTGATTATAAGTACATCTCCAGCACGTGCGTTCTAGCCCAATCGCGTTTACAGGAGGGCCGCGTGCTCTAAGCTGTTTTCGGCTCGGGCCTGGCTTGGGCTTGCTCTCCAGTTTGCGAGGTAAACGAGCGGTCATGTGATGTGTTTCGATTAGCGCGAGAAAGATGTGAAAATGAATGCTGAGCAGGTGTAATGGAAGCTTGCCTCTGGTGATTACGTTTTGGTTGCACCAGCAACTAAAGCAAACTCTGAGGTGTGGAAAAGTTTTGATCATGTTTATAATGAGAATAATGAGTGAATAATGACGCACCATCAGTAAGCGCAGGAGCGCGCTGAAGACATCTACAGTGGATTCAATCATTTTCCTCCACAAAAACATGTAGACCTAGCCTAATCTCTGTGAGTAAAGGTTTTTCAAATGATAACTAAATATTCATTGAGTCTTAAATGCATAATGTTGACAGAGTATTTACGCTAATGTTGGCATTATTCTTTTATTAAATATCATCTGCTAATGCGAAGCAAATCCGGCGGAGCCTTTATCTTAATTTTGTTATTGCCAAATACCCATCTTAATTAAAAATTTATCTTAATTAAATTTTTTTTTAATGACTCGTTTTTATTGGTGCGTTGGTCTATTTATAGGTTAAATGAGCCTATGTCTAGATTGCTGAGATGTTACAATGTCACAGAGGACTTATTTTATTTCTTTATTCCAACTTCCAAGTGGTCTGGTCTACGTTAGTTATGAGTAAATTATGTTATAACATGAATAAATGACTCATTGTTGACAAAAGGCAAAAGAGCTCTATTTGAATAATGTCGGTCTGTAAACAGGTTCGGGCTTTAAAAAAACTGTCAGTCAAAATGTACTTGTCGGGCTCGGCTGAAACCTGTAGGGCTCGGGTCCTGTCGGGCCTAACTTTTAAGGCCCGATTACAGCTCTAGCACCAATATGTGCAACCTGCAAATCCGGGAACGTAACTGTCAATTTAGTCACAGCCCCATTTTAGGGGAAAATAAACTAGATTTCCCATAGACTAGACTTCCATACAAATTAGCAGCAAAAAGGAACGTCTCTACACAGCCGGCAGGTGTGAATAACTTAAGAAATCCCTAAGACAAAACATTTCAAGTAATAATATGTCCATCCTGCCGGCCACAGAGCATGAAAGATACATCCACAAACTTGATTTGGTCAATTTAAAAACCTGTGCCTTCATTCTCCCAGTGTCAAATTGGTGTAACAACCCCACCCATTGCCAAGAGTCTTACCGGACATTTACTCATAATGTTACCTCATTGAGTCACCAGGTGAGCCATGTAGTGAATGATTTTGCTTCGTATTTGAAAGTAAACATCTTTAAAAGTATATATTATGTCTTTATATTTAGAGTACTTAGTGCACTTTCCTGTCCAGCCATACAACTAGCCTGGCTTATCTTTCGATTAGCATCATACGTAATTCATGATATTTCCATAACAGCGAGATATTGATGATGATGGCAGGTAGCCCTGAATTTCAAATTTGGGGTTTTACAAACATTAATGGTGCACCCAACCACACAACAACCCTTTGGCATGTTGTAAGGTTAGCCCACTTCCTCTATCCAGTACTGTATGGCGGATTGTTTTCCCCTAAAAGCGGGCGTGGACCTGTTCATAGACATTCTATGACGCTGCGCCGGTTGTGCGTATTGAATAGCCCTGGCATAAGCCACCAGGGGGACCCCTAGAGTATTTTAAAGTCATTTTAAAAGAAATTAGTCTGCTCATAACATGTAAGTCTCTGTTTTATTCTTGATGTTCTTGAATGACTGCTGAATACTGTTTTCTTCATTTTACAGATTCTTTAGATTGTCTCAGATGCCTGCCTCAGTATTGGCCCAATAATGAGAAGGACAAGTGTTTTCCTAAACCAGTGGAGTTTCTCTCCTGGGATGAGATCCTTGGGACTATGCTGGCTGCTTTCTCTATTGCTGGCTCTTTAGCAGCTTTTAGCATAACTTTAGTATTCTACAAAAACAGGGCTTCTCCGATAGTAAGAGCCAACAACTCAGAGCTAAGCTTCATGTTGCTCTTCTCATTGACTCTGTGTTTCCTCTGTTCACTTACTTTCATTGGTCGTCCCACTGAGTGGTCCTGTATGTTACGTCACACAGCATTTGGCATCACTTTTGTCCTCTGTATCTCTTGTGTTCTGGGGAAAACAATAGTAGTGTTAATGGCCTTCAAAGCTACAATTCCAGGAAGTAATGTCATGAAATGTTTTGGGCCTCTTCAACAGAGATTCAGTGTTTTTGGTTTCACTCTAATACAGATACTTATATGTGTGCTTTGGTTAACAATATCCCCACCAGTTCCTTACAATAATATGCAACATTACAAAGAAAAAATAATTCTAGAATGCAGTTTAGGATCAGCTATAGGTTTCTGGGCTGTACTAGGTTATATTGGCCTGCTAGCTTTCCTTTGCTTTGTTTTAGCTTTTCTAGCACGAAAGCTACCTGATAATTTCAATGAGGCGAAATTCATCACATTCAGCATGCTCATATTCTGTGCTGTATGGATCACTTTTGTTCCAGCTTATGTCAGCTCTCCAGGGAAATTCACGGTGGCCGTGGAGATATTTGCTATTTTAGCTTCAAGCTTTGGTCTGATTCTCTGTATTTTTGCCCCTAAGTGTTTTATTATTGTCTTTAGACCAGAGCAGAATACCAAAAAACACTTAATGGGTAAAATACCAACAAAAGCCCTCTAAAACACACAAAATTAGATATCAAATGATTTTACTTTGTCAGGTCTCACACCACTGAAATACTATAATACTAATATAAAATACTGCTATATTTTATACAAATTATTACCAATATTGTGCTAATTTTTATAATATTTACTGTTTAAAAAAACATGTATGCGTTAATATACTTCCATGACTACACATAATTATACTACTGCCCAGTAGTAGAAGTATAATAAAGTGCTCATTCAGCATATATAGAAGTATTTTATTAAATATTCCATATATATATATATATATATATATATATATATATATATATATATATATATATATATATATATATATATATATGTATATATATATATATATATATATATATATATATATATATATATATATATATATATATATTAATGCAATCTTTAAGAATTTTTTTTTTTTTTTTTTATTGTACTAAATGAACATGGAATGTAAGATAATAAATTCATCCAGAAAATAATCACTCACATATCTGTTAGTGATACACATATGGCATACATATTTTACTTGTAAAGCCGGCCAAAGGCATAAGCCAGGGCTATTCAATTAATTTCATTTGAGGGCCGGATTATAGAATTGAAATTTGAAGGGGGCCATGGGTGCATTTTGACATGATTGCTTGTGGTTTTGTCGTTTGAAGTACTACTGCCGCATTTGTCCTAAGCAGCTAGCCAGCATGCATTCAGCCGAATGCGCAGACATTCAAACTACCGATATATTGCATTTAATCACCTTCATCCAGTCTGCGTTATTTCTCGAAAGACATTTTTACCAATAGCACTCTCTTTATATTAGTTTAAAGTAAACAAAACCGATTGTCAACGTCACTGCCGTCTATTGATGTTGCGGTCTGGTAGATTGTCCTTGTTGCGTCTCTATCAGGGTTGCCAGGTTTTCAAAAGAAAACCTGCCCAATCACTACTCAAAACAAGCACAAACTGGCTCAATTGCATTTCGAGGGGGACCCCAGTTAAAAATTGCAATTTTTGGTGGGGTTCCCCTGCTTAAAGGTCCCGTTCTTCGTGATCCCATGTTTTAAACTTTAGTTAGTGTGTAATGTTGTTGTTAGAGTATAAATAATATCTGTAAAATTCTAAAGCTCAAAGTTCAATGCCAAGCCAGATATTTTATTTAACAGAATTTGCCTACAAAAAATGACCAGTTTGGACTACATCCCTCTAGTTCCTGCAGTAATGACGTCACTAAAACAGTTTTTTGACTATTAACTAACCACCGTCCACAGGAATACACAAACAGGGGGTTGTGGTCTTGTTGCGCTCCGACATGTAGTCGAAACACTGTTATTTTCATCTCGGAGTCCGATTGCCTTTGTTAGGGCTTCCCAGGGATGCTGTACTTGAAGATTAATGGTCGAATTTATGTTTAACTCGGTTCCCGAAAATTATAATCCACATGTAAAACTACGTGCAGCACATTTTGCTGAGGACAGCTTCCTCAATCTCAATCAGTTTAATGCTGGATTCGCACAAAGATTGTTCTTGAAAGATGGAGCAGTTCTCTCTTTGTCTGGAGAAGGCGTTGTTTATGGAGCACAACAAGTAAGTGTATTGTATTATTTAAGTTGGTGCGTTTAACAGTTTCTGTAACTTATTAAACAAAGGGCAACGCTGTTTAGCTTTGTTAACTAGATGGTAGTGCTGTGCAAAAAATTTGAATGCGATTTTCATGTGCATCTCGTCAGTAAAAATGCTCCTGTGATTATAAGTACATCTCCAGCACGTGCGTTCTAGCCCAATCGCGTTTACAGGAGGGCCGCGTGCTCTAAGCTGTTTTCGGCTCGGGCCTGGCTTGGGCTTGCTCTCCAGTTTGCGAGGTAAACGAGCGGTCATGTGATGTGTTTCGATTAGCGCGAGAAAGATGTGAAAATGAATGCTGAGCAGGTGTAATGGAAGCTTGCCTCTGGTGATTACGTTTTGGTTGCACCAGCAACTAAAGCAAACTCTGAGGTGTGGAAAAGTTTTGATCATGTTTATAATGAGAATAATGAGTGAATAATGACGCACCATCAGTAAGCGCAGGAGCGCGCTGAAGACATCTACAGTGGATTCAATCATTTTCCTCCACAAAAACATGTAGACCTAGCCTAATCTCTGTGAGTAAAGGTTTTTCAAATGATAACTAAATATTCATTGAGTCTTAAATGCATAATGTTGACAGAGTATTTACGCTAATGTTGGCATTATTCTTTTATTAAATATCATCTGCTAATGCGAAGCAAATCCGGCGGAGCCTTTATCTTAATTTTGTTATTGCCAAATACCCATCTTAATTAAAAATTTATCTTAATTAAATTTTTTTTTAATGACTCGTTTTTATTGGTGCGTTGGTCTATTTATAGGTTAAATGAGCCTATGTCTAGATTGCTGAGATGTTACAATGTCACAGAGGACTTATTTTATTTCTTTATTCCAACTTCCAAGTGGTCTGGTCTACGTTAGTTATGAGTAAATTATGTTATAACATGAATAAATGACTCATTGTTGACAAAAGGCAAAAGAGCTCTATTTGAATAATGTCGGTCTGTAAACAGGTTCGGGCTTTAAAAAAACTGTCAGTCAAAATGTACTTGTCGGGCTCGGCTGAAACCTGTAGGGCTCGGGTCCTGTCGGGCCTAACTTTTAAGGCCCGATTACAGCTCTAGCACCAATATGTGCAACCTGCAAATCCGGGAACGTAACTGTCAATTTAGTCACAGCCCCATTTTAGGGGAAAATAAACTAGATTTCCCATAGACTAGACTTCCATACAAATTAGCAGCAAAAAGGAACGTCTCTACACAGCCGGCAGGTGTGAATAACTTAAGAAATCCCTAAGACAAAACATTTCAAGTAATAATATGTCCATCCTGCCGGCCACAGAGCATGAAAGATACATCCACAAACTTGATTTGGTCAATTTAAAAACCTGTGCCTTCATTCTCCCAGTGTCAAATTGGTGTAACAACCCCACCCATTGCCAAGAGTCTTACCGGACATTTACTCATAATGTTACCTCATTGAGTCACCAGGTGAGCCATGTAGTGAATGATTTTGCTTCGTATTTGAAAGTAAACATCTTTAAAAGTATATATTATGTCTTTATATTTAGAGTACTTAGTGCACTTTCCTGTCCAGCCATACAACTAGCCTGGCTTATCTTTCGATTAGCATCATACGTAATTCATGATATTTCCATAACAGCGAGATATTGATGATGATGGCAGGTAGCCCTGAATTTCAAATTTGGGGTTTTACAAACATTAATGGTGCACCCAACCACACAACAACCCTTTGGCATGTTGTAAGGTTAGCCCACTTCCTCTATCCAGTACTGTATGGCGGATTGTTTTCCCCTAAAAGCGGGCGTGGACCTGTTCATAGACATTCTATGACGCTGCGCCGGTTGTGCGTATTGAATAGCCCTGGCATAAGCCACCAGGGGGACCCCTAGAGTACATTAAATAGCGTGATTTTTTTTCTGAGTATCTATTTACACTAGGGCTGTGCAAATAATCGCATGCAAACACTACAGAAGTCAGCCAATATTTGTCAGCTTTTCTGGTGCAGAAAGTAAAATGCCTGGACTCAAATTTTTATGGAATTTTTTCACATCAGAAAAGCATTTATTTTCAATGAAAATTAAGGAAATAATCAAAAAGTTTTTAAAAAAAGTATCGGGTGGGGTTAGGGTAAGTCCAGATAGGGCTTCATTGTTCCAATAAGGTGACATCCATTTAATAATTAGAATTAAAATTATAATTTACATTCAAATCGATATTACCCAACCTACATTTGTGTGTGGGGTCCATGTGGGTTTGACATGGTCTGAAAAAGTGGGCCGAATATGGGATTGTTCGTGGGTTCTATAATGGTCCAATGCCAGTTGCCCACATGGACTTCATGTGGGATTGCCCTTGCCAACAGTTGGGCCCAAACTGGGAAACATGTGTAAGACCCATCTTGGCCCCAGATTTATTTTTATGTGGGTACTACAAGGTTACTACATGGGCTCAAATATGGGTTATAAGTGGGTTTGTCCAGAGGTTCCATGTTGGCACCATGCAACATACTCATGTGGGTTTTCATGTAGTGGGTTTTAGGTAGTGGAGTGCTGTACACCATGATTTATTTACATAGAAGCATACTCCACCACCATTTTATTTACCAAAGGTTGCTGCTACTCTGTCGGCCCTGAACAAAGAGCATCCATCCATATGCACCATGCTGTTTGGGACATCGTTACAGATCCATGTTTCAGGGAAAAACATAACATTGCAATCCATAAGCCATTTCTGAGTGGGGTCCAGAGCTGTAGTTCGTCCAGCTTGTTCATTAGAGACCATACATTGGCCAGGAAGATGCTGGACAGAGATGACCCGTGTGGGTTTAGCTTTAGCTTCGCACATAGCCCTCCATGCTTTCCACATCATTGTTTACGCCGACGTCGATGCCAAACTCTTCCGGTTGGTGCAAGTGATCCGCTTGTCTGTGGTGATCTCTGTAGCTCTGTTGGGAGTTTACTGAAATCGAAAGGATGATGTTCCAGCTATATTGGAACACCATTTGTTGATGTCCAAAAGTGACTGTACTGTTACTGTAGCTGTAGTTCACATAACTGAATCGAGTGAACACGAAAGAAATAACCAGGTAAATTAACACTATTTTCCAAAATCTAGTAAGGCTGAGTCTCACAAAGCCTCCGCACGTCATCTGATCTTGTGTTCAGTTGGGCCCAACTAGAGATCACATGCAAAACCCATCTGGGATACATCTTAGTATGGGTTCTAAGTGCAACTTACCCATGTGGGTAAATGCAACTTACCCATTTGGGTTTTATGCTGGATTTCACTGGGTTTTAGGTGGTGCCATACTAGGGATCTATCTGGGTGACAGGGTGGACCCAACAAGACAATCTGCTTAAAAAGTTTGAAACGTTTTTAAAGGATTAGAGCACACAGTTATATTCAAATCTCTTCAAATTTCAATTTTATTAAAACTACCCATCATATTATGCTATATTCTGATACCTAATTGTTAAAATGAATGTAACTGTCAATAATGTAACATATTTTGAACCTGTTTTTGAACCAGTATTTCAAACACTGAAAGCCTTGAACATTTGCACAGTAAAAAAAAAAAAAAAAAAAAAAAAAAAAATGGGTACAGAGAGAAGCAGTAGCAACTATACATTTTTCAATACTGCTTACACTGCAGACAGACATCTGTGCATTCAGTACACCCTCAGTCCTCCCCTATCCCTTTTACCAATTTTGAGAGTCCCTCTCAGCTTCTTGCTGGTTGTTATTTGACATCAGTGCAGTATTCTTAAGAGCCTCTGCAAAAAAAAAAAAAAAAAAAAGAATAATAATACAAAAAAAGCTGTACAGAGTAGCTGGTTACTCGTGTGCTGTGTTCACCGCGTATCACGGACAGCGACACTGAACCGAGCTCTCTTCTGCGAAGTTCTCCTCGAAGTCCCACCTGCACCTGAACGAACAAATACAAATCGCAATTTGAACAAACAAAAAGATTTGAAGGAGCCCAATTCATTACTCGCGGTGTTCTGGTGTTCAGGGCAACGCAGAGAAAGGCGTCTCAAAACACTTGACATCGAATTTGCTTTTTTTTCTCTTGTGCCGACAAATACATACAGAATATGTCAAAATATCCACCTTGGAAATTATGCTCGAAAAAACGGTCAGTTATTTCTTAATTGAAAGTAAACAGTTGAGGAAAAAAAATGGGATGTGTAATATATATGATGTGTTCATCGTCTCTTAAAGTGACCGCCCCTAATTTAGCGACTGGCTGCTGTAATGTTAATCGAAGAAAAGAAAAGAAAATCACTCACTGCTCTTGACTGAATTACTTTGTAGTTTTAACAGTCAAACCAAAAATTATTCAGACACCAGATATAATTTTTGATATATATATAGGAAAACTGTAATAATGTGAGGAATGTTGAAGGTATAAATGTAGGTTTGATTGTAGCTATATTTCATTTTTACATTGAAGACTATCCAGTGCTTTTTTTCATTTAATTATTTGGATTTTGTACCTTGGCACCTACAAACTTGAAAAAAAAAAACTTAAACATTGTGTAAATAGCACAAATAAATAAAAATATATATTTTTTTTATGCTCCTGGAATGCAAATGGAATCCGTTAACATGGGTGCGTAAAAAAATATGCAACACATATGCAATGCAGAGGGAGTAGGTTGTTTGCACCTCGTGCAATGTGGAATTAGTTTACAGCTTTTTCAAGCACTTTGTGATGCATTTTGGAAACAGGAGATGAGCCCCTGGTCTAATGCACCACCTAGCTTGATAAACCCCATTCTCAAAGACTTACTGTTTGTCAATTTTATTTGGGTAACACACATATTCTGAATGCCTTCGGCAGAATTCAAATGAGCCATTTTAATCTAGATTAATCTAATATATATATATGGGATATATATATATATATATATATATATATATATATATATATATATATATATATATATATATATATATATATATATATATTTACATTTACATTTACATTTACATTTACATTTACATTTTACATTTATTCATTTAGCAGACGCTTTTATCCAAAGCGACTTACAGATGAAGACAGTGGAAGCAATCAAAAACAACAAAAAGAGCAATGATATATAAGTGCTATAACAAGTCTCAGTTAGGTTAACACAGTACACGTAGCATGGGATTTTAACTAATATAATAAATAAAAAGAAAACAGATAGAATAAAACAATGAAAGAATAGAGCAAGCTAGTTAGAGGTCTTTACAGATACACACACACGTACATATACAATTGCATAATAAATGAAAACAAAATAGAATACAAAAAGATTAGAAAGGTAGTTAGATTTTTTAAAGAATATAATTAGAATAGTGAGTGTTAAAGTTAGAGGGTCAAATAAAGACGGAAGAGACGTGTTTTAAGCCGATTCTTGAAGATGGCTAAGGACTCAGCTGCTCGGATTGAGTTGGGGAGTTCATTCCACCAGAAGGGAACATTTAATTTAAAAGTCCGTAAAAGTGACTTTGTGCTTCTTTGGAATGGCACAATCAAGCGATGTTCACTTGCAGAACGCAAGCTTCTAGAGGGCACATAAGTCTGAAGTAACGAATTTAGGTAAATGGGTGCAGAGCCAGTGGTAGTTTTGTAGGCAAACATCAATGCCTTGAATTTTATGCGAGCAGCTATTGGAAGCCAGTGCAAATTGATAAACAGAGGTGTGACGTGTATTCTTTTTGGCTCATTAAAAATTAATCTTGCTGCCACGTTCTGAATTAATTGTAAAGGTTTGATAGAATTGGCTGGAAGACCTGCCAAGAGGGCATTGCAATAGTCCAGCCTGGACAGAACAAGAACTTGAACAAGGAGTTGTGCAGCATGTTCCGAAAGAAAGGGCTTGATCTTCTTGATGTTGAATAAAGCAAATCTGCAGGATCGGACAGTTTTAGCAATGTGGTCTGAGAAAGTCAGCTGATCATTAATCATAACTCCAAGGCTTCTAGCTGTTTTTGAAGGAGTTATGGTTGATGTGCCTAACTTGATGGTAAAATTGTGATGGAACGATGGGTTTGCTGGAATCACAAGCAGCTCTGTCTTGGCAAGGTTGAGTTGAAGGTGATGGTCCATCATCCAGGAAGATATGTCAGTTAGACAAGCTGAGATGCGAATAGCTACCGTCGGATCATCAGGATGGAATGAGAGGCAGAGTTGAGTGTCATCAGCATAGCAGTGGTATGAAAAGCCATGTTTCTGAATGACAGAACCTAATGATGCCATGTAGACAGAGAAGAGAAGTGGTCCAAGAACTGAGCCCTGAGGCACCCCAGTAGTTAGATGTTGAGACTTGGACACCTCACCTCTCCAAGATACTTTGAAGGACCTATCTGATAGGTAAGACTCAAACCATTGAAGTGTTGTTCCTGAGATGCCTTTCGTCAGTAGCGTTGATAGGAGGATCTTAACCGTGTCAAAAGCAGCGGACAGATCAAGCAGGATAAGTACTGAAGATTTGGATTCTGCTCTTGCCAGTCTTAGAGCTTCAACAACTGAGAGCAAGGCCGTCTCAGTTGAATGTCCACTTCTGAAGCAAGATTGGTTGCTGTCAAGGAGATTGTTGTGTGTGAGAAATGTAGAGACTTGTCTGAACACAGCTCGTTCAAGTGTTTTTGCAATAAAAGGAAGAAGGGAAACTGGTCTGTAGTTCTCTAAAAGAGATGGGTTGAGGTTGGGTTTCTTAAGTAGTGGAGTTATACGTGCCTGTCTAAATGATGAGGGAAAAACACCAGTGTGGAGGGAAATGTTGATGATGTGAGTGAGTGCAGGTACAACTTCAGGTGAAATGGCTTGAAAGAGATGAGATGGAATTGGATCAAGCGGGCAAGTTGTAGGGTGATTAGAAAGGATGAGTTTTGACACTTCTGCCTCAGAGAGTGAAGAGAAGGATGTAAATGAGTGTAAGTTTGCTGGTGATATGAGCTTGACTGATTGTGGTGTGGAAAATTGTGCACTAATGTGTTTAATTTTATTAATGAAAAACGTTGCAAAGTCGTCAGCTATTAGAGATGAAGCAGGAGGAGGAGGAGGACAAAGAAGTGAGGAAAATGTTTTAAAAGCATGCGAGAGTTAGATGAATTGTTAATTTTGTTATGGTAGTATGTCCTTTTAGCAGAGGAGACATTAGCAGAGAAAGAAGATAGGAGTGACTGATACACAATAAGATCAGTAGTATTTTTGGACTTGCGCCACACCCTTTCAGAAGCTCTAAGCTTAGAACGGTGTTCACGTAGAACATCAGATGACCAAGGGGCAGAAGGGGTGTTACGGGCTGGCCTGGAAGATAAGGGGCAAACAGTGTCTAAAAAAGATGTAAGAGTGGAGCAGAAAGTATCAGTAGCACTGTTAGCATCCAAAGATGCAAACAGTTTAGGGGAAGGAAGTGAAGATGAAACCATTGCAGATAGCCGGGAGGGTGAAAGTGTGCATAGGTTACGTCGAAAGATGACATGTGGAGGGGTAAGTGATGTGTCAGGGATCATGTTGAGGTTAAGAGTGAGGAGGAAGTGATCCGACGTGTGCAGTGGAGTAACCAGAACATGATCAGTAGAGCAGTTTCGTGTATAAATAAGGTCCAGTTGGTTGCCTGATTTGTGAGTAGCAGTAGTTGACACTCGGTTGAGATCAAAAGAGGCAAGCAGAGTGTGGAAATCGGCAAACAGAGGTTTATCTAGATGAATGTTGAAATATCCAAGCATAACTAGGGGAGTACCATCCTCAGAAAAGGTTGAGAGCAACACATCTAATTCATCCAAAAAGTTACCCAGTGGTCCTGGGGGTTGATAGACAACTAAAAAATTTATTTTAAAAGGGTAGGTAACAGTAACTGAATGAGATTCAAAGGAGCTGTTGATACCCAAAGATGCTAAAGGATTAAATTTCCAATCATTAGAGATGAGCAGACCAGTACCTCCACCTCTTCCAATCAAACGGGGAGAGTGGGAAAATGAGAAATTATTGGAGAGTGCTGCAAGTGTAGCAGTTTCCTCTGGTTTGATCCAGGTCTCTGTTAGGGCCATGCGATTAAGCTTTGAATGACTAATAATAGAAATAATGAAATCGGTTTTGTTTACAGCAGACTGGCAATTCCAGAGACCAATAGGAAAAGAAAGTAGTGTATTAGCAGACATAGGCAAAGTATGCAGGTTTTTAAGATTGCGCTGTCTACATTGTGTGTTGCATGGTTTACGAGTGGTAATGATAGTAGGGATCTGGAAACACATAGTAAGATTTGGTTATAAACAAAAAAAAACAACTGAAACAGAAATGAAACAAGGAAAAGGAAAAAGAGTAATCAAAAAAATACTTATATCCCCTGCCGGTGTCCCTGCCCGGTGGAGTCGCACGGTAGAGTCGATGGTCTTTACACTCTTCGGTCTTCACACGAGGAGGGCTTAACTGGAGGGCTGCCGCGACCACTGCCGCGGTATACTAATCTTTTTTAAACCCGACAAAACGGAAATTGAATTAAGCTGAACACACTTTACTGTTTATCACAACAAAGGTCTAAGCAGGCCCGTTGCGACAAGGCAGGCAAACCAAGCAATTGCTTGGGGCCCCGAGCTGGCCTGGGGCCCCAAGACAACGACTGGTTAAGAATAAAATGCAACGACACTGTTTGAGCGCCTCTTTGATTGTCAATGCAGTAACGTGCAATGACACTGTCATCGGGATCTCCCTCAAGGGGGCCCCTCTCAGTAGTCGCGGACAGCAACCAGCCAACACGTGATCTCTGCTACCGGCAAAATACAAAACCTCCTCGGCAGTCATGAAGCCAGAAGAGAAAGGAAGAGGAGGATAAGAAAAAAAACAAACAAAAACAAGATAGTGGTAAGTGATAAATTACACTGGATATAATAGCTCTACCTTGTCAGTATTCTACAAATGGTGTAATTTTGCAGCAGGTAGGCTAGCAAAAATATGTTTATGTTAGCTACCTGCCTGACTACAAATGCTGCTTGTAACGAACAGTTAGTGCAATTTTTTTTTCCGAAAGGAAGGAATATGGTTACGGTAACATGTTTTTTTTAACGGGATAAGGAAGACGCAGAACAGAAATCGCGTACTGCAAGGAGTCAGCAGTGTTTTGATTTGAGGGCGAGGGCAAATGTAAAGAGAACGTCGTGGCGTGTGTCGATTTTGAATGAATTAATTAAAAATAGGTCATTGCACTTACATCAAATCACGATATGTACTAATATCTGTAAATATTAAGCTGGAACAGTCTATTTAAATATGAATCCTGCATGTTCTGCTCGTCTCTGTTAATGAATGGAGCAGAATCGCGACTTCCTTTACACTGAAGCGCACGTGACGCTCGCGGTAATTTCAGCATCTGCTGTCTCACTAAAGACGTGAACACATGAACAACATCTCCAGAACTGCTCTGACAGTCACTTCATGTGCATTTGACCGTTTGATTTGAATAAATGGTACGTCAACCCGTCAAAATAAAAGTCCTGTTTTAGACAAGTATTTGCCAGAGATGTATTACTATTGTTCAGCAGAACATAGCCTACTGCTAAAAAAAAATCTAACTTTTTTTTTTTTTTTAAGGTTTAATCACACAAAATTTCTTCCATGTTTTATTTTTAATAGTAAATCCCCTTTGTTTACCAAAAAGTTAAGTTTGCTTAATTTTCAATAATTTAAATATAAATTAAATTAATGTTTTGTGTTTAATGTTCAATGTGCATCTCAGAAAATGCTTTATTTAAAACCCCAACTGAATGGCACTTAAATGCACTTAATTCATCTGTCAACTTTGTTGTCATTGTTCACAGTACAATATATAATTATAGCTGATATCCTGCACAGCCCAGAGTTTAAATTGATAAGTGTGTGCTGTCATAATATTGCAAATCACTATTGAATTCCCACCAAACTATTTTTTCAAGCAGTATTTGCACTGTAAACCTTTTTTTATTCATATAAAGTGCGGGTGAACTTAAACTGTATGGCTATGCTGTGGTTCCTGTAGGCTGTGTGTGCGTGCAGGGGTCGGGGGGCCTCTATGTCCATTTTGCTTGGGGCCCCCAAATTCCTTCAAACGGCCCTGGGTCTAAGCAAGCACACAACACTGACAACGTATGCGATAGAGTACGAGACCAAACGCAGCACGTCTCAACACAGTAAACAAACAAGTGTTTCCTAGCAACGACAACTGCGCTAAACACTAATGAGACAATAAATAAATACATTTACGATCTACTTTTAACTCCCGCTGATTTAACTGCTTCTCACAAAGGGTATTTCTTTACACTCTCTTGGCTGGTGCTTGAACACACTTTACTGTTTATCACAACAAAGGTCTAAGCAAGCGCACAACACTGACAACGTATGCGATAGAGTACGAGACCAAACGCAGCACGTCGTATATATATATATATATATATATATATACAGCTATCAAGATAACATTCAAATAGCACTTTTGTGCTTAGCTGAGTCATGGTGATAATTATTTTTTTTAATGTTTTTATTTTTTTATAGGACATTCTAAAATTTGTCAGGAGGATGATGTACTGTATGAGGATGCTGCCATTCCCTCCAGTAAGGAAAACAACAAAGTAAAAACCAAAGTGTTTACATGCCATTCTGATAGACAACTTTTCTATGATGTGTTCAGTAAAAGTGAAATATTATGTTACTTGTAAAAATAAAAATACCATATGAAATAACTTATACTAAGGATAAGAAAAAACAACTTCAATTGGAATGGTCAATGTATTGGAATATCACTGGAAGGGCAGTATGAATATTAATTTTATAGATATTTTTCTGCTAGGTAGTTTCTCACATTCAGACTCCCTGACATATATGGACTAGATCAACTAAAAGAAAGTATAATAATAAAGTTTTTGTTTGATTTAAACAGACATCATGATTCTGAACAGAAAACTAAAAATGAAATGTAATTTACTAGAAGTTCTCAAAAAATAAGAATCTTAAAATAAGAATCTTAAAAAAAAAAATGGTCTGAATGAATGGTTAAATGACTCAAATGCTTAACTTTACTGGATGAATCTGGGTTTTTAATGAAACTCTTAAATGAATGATTCAATAACAAATACATTTGTTTAACACTCACTTGTCGGCAACTACTGGTGTAACATCACTGATATAATCTTTATCTGAAGTGTCAACTTTGTTTCTAATTATTTGCTCTATTCTGATTGCTACTAAAGAGATCAGTTTTTTATCCAAACAAAACTTTTATCCCATTATCTATGTGATAATTTGAATAAAATAAAAATGCTCAAACTGATTACAATTTCAATTGCTTTATAAAGGTGAAATAAATCTTTTCTAATCCATTGAATAGAACATGTAAACTCATAAATTGAAATTTGAACTACTGTACATTTTGCTGTACAGTACAGTATTGTACTGTACAAGTTGCATGCAAGTGTAATGAAACAGAAATGAAGTATGATGCACAAAATGAGCTGATGTTGTTTTAAAATTGTCAGCATCCAGAAACCTTGACCATAGGATCTCCCCCGCTCTCACAGAGACAGAAATTCAATGTAGTGGGATCCCAGCTAACTGAATTTTGTTATAAGAACATTGTTGTTTTCTTGAAGTTAGAGGAACATTTTTAAAAGTTATGATGTTCCTCAAACGTTCTTTCAACTTAATCTTGATTTGAAATTCAACATTCTAGGAACATTGATTTGTAACATTTCAATAATATAAAAATATCCAGTTTCCTTAATGTTAGTAGAATGTTATATAAAGGTTAGTATGATGTTCCTGAAACATTCTTTCAATTATTCAAACACTTGTTGTGAACAAGCGCTGAAAGAAAGAGAAATAAGAACACAAACTACAACTTTTTTCAGCCACAGCTTCAGATGAACTGAAGAAAAAATACTTTAAAGCTCTCAAGATCTGATTAAACAACTCCACTGTAGATAGAATGGAGATTTCTAGTGTTAAATTAAATAAAACAATTCTAACAATATGAAAGTGACGTGACATACAGCCAGGTATGTTGACCAATACTTGGAATTCATGCTCTGCATTTAACCCATAATTTTATGCTGTATACCCATCCTTTTATGCCATTATGCTGCGGCACCCAGGGAGCATTATATATATATATATATATATATATATATATATATATATATATATATATATATATATATATATATATATATATATATAAGTAATTTACAATAAAATTATCTGACACATACTGTACAGCCATATATTTCTGTGAGGAACTAGTGATATTCTACCAGACATTGTAATCGGAAGATGTTGTTTTGTGCTTAACACTATAAATGCAGTCAATGTTTTCATGAAGGATGCAAATATGTTTTGACAAGAGAACATCATTATTTATTGTCACTTCCTAAAGAGAAGCCCTCCCCAGCATAATATCACTAACGTTAAAGTTATTAGAGTTGGAGACATTGAACTTAATGGAGCTCATAAAATATATCATATATATATATATATATATATATATATATATATATATATATATATATATATATATATATATATATATATATATATATACACGTTTCCATAAAGAAGCTAATTGTTCACTTTATAGACGTAGCTGTTGTGATTAGTAATTAATTGGTTATTCTTCATTAGTTGGCCGTAGTTCCAAAGTAGTTCTCAATGACGATATTTTTCTTTAGTAATTATCAAATACCTAATAGGGAACTACCTATGTCCTAAATGAGCTATTACTTACTGCTTAGTTAATCTTGCTTCTATATTAGTTAATAGTATTAAGTTAAGTGTTAATGTAGTACTACCTATTACTTCCTGCGTAGTTACTTATTAACAACGGACCATTATTTTAAAGTGTTACCGAATATAGTAACGGGGCTCAATTACATTAAGCATGTTCTTAAAACCTGCATTTTCCACTACAGAGTGAGGCGCTCGATCACTCAGTACGCGCTGAAGGCTCGTTGCAAAATGGCTAATGCTTTTAACAGACCAGAAATAGAAGATCCTCCAATAACAATCAGGTCTGTTGTTTGGGTGCACTTTGGATTCCCTGTAAGCTATAATGGTGATGATAGAATGAATGGTAAATAGTAAGGTCTCATATACGCGGCTATAATGTAAATCTAACGTAAATGTAGCCTACCAATCGCCGCGGTGATGTCTTTTGCCCTGTTTAAATCCATTGGAAATGTCTGTCTAAATGCTGCGGGGATAGTTTGTTGTGTGTATGTTTCTCCTTTTTTTTTTGTCTTTTCCCAGATACTGACACACTAAGGTGATGTTGGCGTAAATGCTTCACCTGTCTCTTGTCTGCTTCTCCTGTCTCTTGTCTTGTCTACTTTGAGAGACTCTCTCTGCACTGCTTTCCTAAACTAAAAACATGGATTTGATAAATTGGTCTCTCAACGCAATTGACACCTTCTTCTCAACGAGGAGCTTGGGTTCGGGGGAACCTGACTGCCCTGCCAGAACGTTTGCAGCTGGCTACACGATGGACGCATGGGCGAATTGGCGGTTTGTGTGTTTGGTGGCTCTTTCCGTGGAGGACATCGAAGACATTTACCTATTCGGAACCATGATAACAGGTCTTCTGCTGATTGGATTAGGCTTTGCCCTGGGTTATTGGAAAATTCAGAAGACGGGAACAGCTGTCCAAAGCCTCACAAGGCTGCCCGTCATGATTGAAGCAGTGGGCAGAGCGGTCAGCATTGAGACTGAGACTATTAACCACAATATGGATAACATCACGGTGAAGCTCACGGCTTTGGAAAGGAAATTGGAGGATTTGGAGACCAAAAAAGACAATCATAGTGAGCATTAAATTTGAATGCAGCTACTAGACCAAAACAACTGGTATCTTATCTTCTTTCGGCTCCACTCCCAGCTTGGCCATGGCTGGATAACAAATTTTCCCCTTGGAAAGCATGGCAACGAGACGCTCTGCGTCCCACAACACGTTTCCCACAGACACCGGGATTGTTGTTGACTCTGTCTAGGACCTGACCAAGGCTGACTCCATGGCAACTTGCTGTGACACTGTATAATCTGCAGACTGAGGCATCTAGAGAGAATCGCAACTCTCCAGGCCTACTAATACACGACCTCTTACACATATAGAGATATGCACTCACCTCCCCACCCCCATCCCTCGTCTTCGCCGCTTTGTACCGCCAGTCTGTCAAGCAGGTCCGTGACCAGCGCTTTTTAGCTGCAGGGTAGGACAGCTGCTGCCTGCACTGGATTACCTCGACCCCCCCAATTTCCGTCCCCAGTTGCAAAGTCATGTGTTTATGGTGTATGTGCTTTTGTTGCTGAGGTGTTTTTTCATATTCCCATACTGTACTCCCAAAAGGAGCATAGTGTGGGTGTTGGTTTTTTTCTCCTCACTTTCCTAATGTTATGCTGTATTTCTTCCTCAATTCCCTGTCTTCCTGTTCGGTCTACCCCATTGTATGTATGTTGTGTATGTATGGACAGGTTGATGGCTAATTTCGCTGGTACTTGTGACTAGTGACAATAAAGGGCTACTACTAAATGAGTTGACATTTTTCAAGTATTCACGCTGGTGTTTTTTTTTTTTTTTTATTCCCGCTGGTGTACCCTATTGTCATGTAGCAGATACATGATAGCATTGTTTTTTTATCCACCACTCTCTTGCCATCAACATTATAGCTTACAGGGAATCCAAAGTGCACCCAAACACCAGACCTGTTGGTTATTGGAAGATCTTCTATTTCTGGTCTGTTAAACACATTGGCCATTTTGCAACGAGCCTTCAGCGCATACTGAGTGAGCGAGCACCTGACTGAGTAGCCTAACATAAACATATAAGTTGGTGTTTTTTTCTTCTTCGGGGGTGTCAGGGGCGTTGCCTGTTACGTCGTTTGGGTTATGGGGCTACCTTGTTGAACGCATATAATTATATTTCACAAATTTTTTTTTTTTTTCCAAATATAATTAATTAGTCCAACCAACCGTTCGGTACATAATGCGTACCGCGTACCGAACCGAAAGCCTCTTGCCGAACGGTTCAATACGAATGCGCGTATCGTTACACCCCTAATATATATATATATATATATATATATATATATATATATATATATACATATACACTCACCTAAAGGATTATTAGGAACACCTGTTCAATTTCTCATTAATGCAATTATCTAATCAACCAATCACATGACAGTTGCTTCAATGCATTTAGGGGTCTGGTCCTGGTCAGGACAATCTCCTGAACAATCTGCTCAGTTACTGGGATTTTCACGTACAACCATTTCTAGGGTTTACAAAGAATGATGTGAAAAGGGAAAAACATCCAGTATGCGGCAGTCCTGTGGGCGAAAATGCCTTGTTGATGCTAGAGGTCAGAGGAGAATAGGCCAACAGATTCAAGCTGATAGAAGAGCAACTTTGACTGAAATAACCACTCGTTACAACCGAGGTATGCAGCAAAGCATTTGTGAAGCCACAACATGCACAACCTTGATGGACTACAACAGCAGAGATACAATACCTCTTCTATCAAGGAGTCCTGGTCAAGATAGGCAGCAAGGACACAAATTACAAAGAAATTCATATCACCACGAAATCAAAATATGTTGTAGCATTTGCTATTTGTTATATTTAATGAGTAATATATAATGCCCCCACATCTAACCAAAGGGTCTGTTAAACCTTCCCCCAAAATGCAACTATCACCTCAAAAAAGGCAGAACAGGGCCCGTATTCACAAAGAATCTTAATGCAAAAATTAGCTCCTAGTGACAAAATTCTAAGAAAATTCTTAGAAATGTGGGCGTTTACTCTTAAAATTAAAGAAAAAATCCTAGTGAAGAAAAAATTTATTCAGAAAGCATCTTAACCCTTAAAAGAGGTCTTAAGGTCAAACTTGTTAGGAGCACAGATGAGGACTTTTAAAAGGCTAAAGAGTTTCTTTAGCAGAGGAGAAAATGGCAGAAAGACGAAGAGGCAGAAGAAGTGTGTTGCAGACAATGGATGACAGTGAGTTAATAAGACGCTATAGATTAGATCGTTGTTACGTCCTGTGACGTAGGTTGTACTGTTCTGGGGTCAGTCAAGAGCTTTTGTTTGTTCTCAGTCATCTTTTCTCTCCTGTGCTGTGCTGATAGGAGCTGATTACTGACACCTGATACTCGTGATGACCAATCAACTCATTCACTGGCTCCTCCAGAGAGAGGAACCAGCTATAAAAGCACCGAGAAAGCACAGTTGGGAGAGAGAGGAAATTAGAAAGATTGAGCCATCTCCCTCTCCCTGCATGGACCCTCTCCGCAGCCCCAGACTAGTGTGCAGAGATCAAGTTTGTGACTGATCTTATTAGAGACGTGCTAACATCTCAGACACAGCGCAGAAATGCCATAGCGCCAGAAATTAATCATTACATTACAATATTTGGCAACTGGGAAAATGCAACAATTCAATAGTGATGATTTGGGTCTGTCACAACCTTCTGTAAGCAGAGTGATCACACAAACAATTACAACACTTTCAGAACATCTTATTGTCAAGTCAATTCAAGTCACCTTTAATTATAGCGCTTTAAACAAAATGCATTGCGTCAAAGCAACTGAACAACATTCATTAGGAACACAGTGTGTAAATAATGCAAAATGACAGTTCATCATTGAATTCAGGGATGTCATCTCTGTTCAGTTAAATAGTGTCTGTGTATTTATTTGCAATCAAGTCAACGATATCGCTGTAGATGAATTGACCCCAACTAAGTAAGCCAGAGGCGACAGCGGCAAGGATCCGAAACTCCATCGGTGACAGAATGAAGAAAAAAACCTTGGGAGAAACCAGGCTCAGTTGGGGGGCCAGTTCTCCTCTGACCAGACGAAACTAGTAGTTCAATTCCAGGCTGCAGCAAAGTCAGATTGTGCAGAAGAATCATCTGTTTCCTGTAGTCTTGTCCTGGTGGTCCTCTGAGACAAGGTCTTTACAGGGGATCTGCATCTAGTTGTCCTGGTCTCTGCTGTCTTCAGGGCAGTAGAGGTCCTTTCTAGGTGCTGATCCACCATCTGGTCTGGATACATTCTGGATCCGGGTCACTGCAGTGACCCTCTGACCTGGATACAGACTGGATCTGGTGACTACGGTGTCATCGGAATAATAGAGAAACAGACACATATTAGTGTAGATGCCATTCTTCTAATGATGCAGCAAGTACATAGGGTGTTATGTTACGTGTTCCCGGTTCCGGTTTACCTAATTAATGCAGCCTAAAAATCCTTTAATGGATTTGGATATTAAAAGCATATTAGTATGTTATGTGTAAGCCAGGTTAAAGAGATCGGTCTTTAATCTAGATTTAAACTGCAAGAGTGTGTCTGCCTCCCGAACAATGTTAGGTAGGTTATTCCAGAGTTTAGGCGCCAAATAGGAAAAGGATCTGCTGCCCGCAGTTGATTTTGATATTCTAGGTATTATCAAATTGCCTGAGTTTTGAGAACGTAGCGAACGTAGAGGATTATAATGTAAAAGGAGCTCATTCAAATACTGAGGTGCTAAACCATTCAGGGCTTTATAAGTAATAAGCAATATTTTAAAATCTATATGATGTTTGATAGGGAGCCAGTGCAGTGTCGACAGGACCGGGATAATATGATCATACTTCCTGGTTCTAGTAAGAACTCTCACCATTTTTCTCTAAGAAGGAATATAAATGTGAGGATACCACCTTTTCTAGTATCTTGGACAGAAAAGGGAGATTTTTTACGCTAAATTAAGAGTTTTTTGAGAGGATTCTTAGAATCTTTATGAATACGGGCCCAGGACTCTAGTTCCATAGCAACCAAAGGCACACTATCTGATAACACTAGGTTTACGGCTCCCGAGGATGTGCAAAGCAACAAGTCTCTTAAAAACAGACACATAATGCACATAAAAAGGGACTCTTCTCTAATTAATTCACTGAAAATCCTTCCTTTGAATGAATTCACATTTACTTTAGGACACTGTGTATGCTGTTACTGTTCTTGTATATTGTCTTTTGTGTATTGTAAATGTTTTAATCATGCTTATGATGGATCACTAGTTAATATAACCTCATCTATATGTACCATTCCTCTTTGGCTCACTCAAATCCTGAGGGTATGACATTGTCATCCTATATAGATCACTGATCACCAGATCAGGGTGGTTCTTTTAGATTCAGGAATTCCAGGAGAAGATGCTGGGCTAAGAGCCTTAAAACCCACCCTAAGCTTGCACCAGACCTTTGGCCTTGACTTTGCATTTATCAAGATACTCTGATTTGAACTGGTCTTTCTCATCAACTCACTTCCGCAGAGACCAACTGGAGCCCCAAAGTGCATCAGGACTCTTTTTTTTTTAACAGGTGAGATGTGCAAGTATCAAATAGTCTTATTAATTGATGCACTAAGTATCATATGCACCTTTTACAAAGGTGTGTTTGCACTAAGAAACTGATTATTCCTTCAGGATGTAGATCTGCTGAATATCAAATTGGACCATAGCTTCATGTCTTTATTTCTCTTCTCTTTATCAATCAAGCTTGAACCCTTTAGCCAGAGTTATGACTACAAAGAGATCACCAAGATCATCATCTTCCTGACTAACGTCCTCGTGGGTTTGAAACAGGAGGTAAATGATCTCAAGCAACAGATCATGGATCTCACAGATCCCACAGGGACCCCAGCAGGATGGAGTTATAGGAGGAAACCACCAGACTTCAAAAGACTCTGACAGCTGCTGAACAACAAGAGCAGCTGGAAACGGCAGCCAGAAAGGACCTGGAAAAGGCACTTTTTCATGCAAAGTTACTGTTAAATACAGCAGTTATGAGCTCCTACACAGAGATGCCAGAATTGATACTCTGATCCAGCAGCTGGACAACACTCAAGACGAACTTGACATTTCCAGAGAGAACTCAGGTACTCTTATAGGCTGCAAAAGGAACCACAGTGGGAGAGATACCTTACTAACACACCCTTGCTCAGCAGTGCAAACACAGCAGACAGAACCAGAACACCTACAGCAACCACAGAGAGGAGGGGGTCCCTTTCAAGCAGAGACCTTGACAAGCTAACCAGAAACATCCCAGCATTCACATAACCAGGAAAATAATAGTTTTCCTACTTTATGTAGTACTATTAGTAATTTAGAATGGTGGCATCATTTTAAACATTGCTTGCAAGCAGACACCGTAATCAATATTATGCATCTGTCTCATAAGTTTTAGTAACTTCTTACATGCACACACCAGTTTCTGGTCAAAATCAGATAAAACTATAGCTTGAATGTGCCTTCCTACAAGCAGTAGAAAGTTTTCAGTGCTATAATGTGTTTAAATTGTATGATAAGAAACTAACCTGATTTTAGCTAATAAACCCTAATTTCTGTTGTTAGTAGATGGTATAACTTTTCTGATGAAGAAATCTCAGATTAGCAGCCCATATAAATGGTACAAGAATGAATCAGTCTGATCTTGGGGAAAGAAATCCCCTTTGTGTAAACAAAGAACTGTGTGCAGCCGAAGGTAACTCTTTTAGCAGCCATACAGGCAAAGCTAAGCACTTTACCTCAACTGCTAGCTGTCAGCATCTGACTGACACTTAGAAAGATGTGTGTGTAAAGTGTAACTTTCAAATCACTCCTCTCTCTCTATCCCCCTCTCTCTCTCTCTCTCCTCCTTCTCCTCACTCCTGGTTTCACTTCCTGTTTATGCTATCATCTTGAATCTTGAATATTGATGGCGGAAAAGAGAATGAGAATGCACAAGGTAGCGAAGATTACGGTGTAGTGGAGGCCACTATAGCATTGACGGGCTGTGACAGAACCATTGAGAGCACTCCAGGGATTTTTCCATAGTTGGCCTTATCTCAGAGTGAGCAAACTGAGTAAATTCTTAATGATATACCCTCAGATATACATTTACATTAAATTTACATTTATTAATTTAGCAGACGCTTTTATCCAAAGCAACTTACGGATGTAGACAGTGGAAGCAATCAAAAACAACAAAAAGAGCAATGATATATAAGTGCTATAACAAGTCTCAGTTAGGTAAAAAAAAAAAAATATATATATATATATATATATATATATATATATACCCTCAGCTATTGTTTCTATTGACTCAATGAGTTTGGGTCCTCTGACAGATAAACAGAAGTGATTTTAATTTAGCTTGACATGGACAAAAATCATGTTGAATCACACATGGATTCACGTAAACATTTAATTCATTTCATTGAAAATGTTGATCTATGTGATGTTTGGAGAGATATAAATGGTAATGAAAGACAATATACATGGGCTCATAAGTGATGATTGTTTATCTTTAGCTAGATTAGACAGGTTTTATGTTTTTAAGCACCATTTGAACATGTTTAACAAATGTTATATCTAGTGGTGGGCATAGATTATTTTTTTTAATCTAGATTAATCTCACTGTGATCTTGAAATTAATGTAGATTAATCTAGATTAAAATGGCTACTCTGTTCAGCTTTTCCGCGTCTTGTTTTTGGATGCTTTAATGTTTAAATCGACAAGCGGTAAGGCTTAAAAACATGTGAAAAAGATTTCGTGACGATGCGCAGCAGTGGTCCGTCAACTGTCCTGAGCATCTTTTTAGGCTGGCCTCAGACAGTCGGTTATATAAAATGTCAAGGTGGAAATCATCATAGCTTGCTTAGTATTGACCCATCTCCCAACCCAACTTTGAGAATAGATTAACGGCGATATTTTTTTTATCGCCCGATAAGAGTCTCACATTAAAGCCGATAACGGCCCACCACTAGTTATATCACAACATTACCATTTTCTGATCATAACATGGTAAGTTGTTAAATTTATTTTAAGTTCAGTATAACCTAAAAGTGCATATTAGCATGTTGAAACAAATCTTTTAAATTATATTTTTTAATTGAAGAATTTAAGGATTTTTGGATAATTTTCAAAAAGACAAAGTCTTCTTTGAAATCTTTACAACAATGGTGAGATTATGGTAAGGTGCAAATAAAACCATTTTGGTCGAGATGTCTCAAAAGATTTAACTTGTTCATTAGAAGTGCTTGAAAAATAAATAATGTATTTGCTTAAACTAAGTCAGACCTCAAGTGATATTAATTGTTTGGAAACCTTTTTAAGGAAAAAACCTACTAGATCATAAAACACAGTGGGCACTGGTCCGGGTAGAATTTTTAATAAAAACTTTTTTTCACCTATTGGCAGACTAGTTTTCAGATCACTATTTACAAGGTTTCAAATCTTTAAAACAAACTATAAACTGGGAGAACAGTGACAAATTTGAAACTCCGAAAAAATGATTGCACAACACCATTAAAAAGAGTGCTGCACTTCTGAAGAAGGAAAACTCAAAAACTAAATTATGTTAAAAACTTCTGGTCTGAGATTGGAGTTGACCTGCTGGAGGTGTTCAATGATAGCTCAATGATAGCAATGATAGGGTGGGTTGCCATTGAGCTGCCATAGAGCAGTGGTTACTCTTCTCCCAAAAAAAAAGAGAGCTCACTGAGATAAAAAAATTGGAGGCCGTTCTCACTTTTATGCAGTTATTTTAAATTACTTTCAAAAACATTGGCAATCAGGTTGGCTAAGGTAATGGGATAGGTGATACATCCGGATCAGTCTTACTGTGTACCTAGTAGGTACATTTTTGATAATATTTATTTTATTAGGTACTTACAGGTGTCTAAACTACTTGATATCAAATGCGGTCTGTTGTCCTTAGATCAAGAAAAAGCATTCAACAGATTGGAACATTCTTATTTATGGAATACATTGGAAGCCTTTGGTTTTGATTTTTTTAAGAATGCTAAAAATTCTTTATAGTGACATTGGAGAGTGTGGAAGGAAAACTCAAAAACTAAATTATGTTAAAAACTTCTGGTCTGAGATTGGAGTTGACCTGCTGGAGGTGTTCAATGATAGCTTACTGAAGGGTGGGTTGCCATTGAGCTGCCATAGAGTGTGATTAAGATTAAGGTGGTTTATGTGCTCCATTCAAGGTTAACAGGGGAATTAGCCAAGGATGTTCATTATCCGGTATGTTATATTCTATTGCTATTGAACTACAGTTTGGAAGGTTTAAGAGTACTACAGTGTGATTTAAATTTTTGTTTATCAGCCTATACTAATGATGTTATAACAATAATCAATAAACAATAGGATATACATTTCCTATAGAAATTAATAGAGGAATTTGGAAAATGTTCAGCAAGGGTTAATTGGAAGAAAAGTGATGCTTTGTTATGAGGAGATTGGAATAATGGAAAACCTAAAGGCTTGCGGGATTTAAATCCTGCCATGATTTAAAACTGAAAATAAAGTTCTGAAAGGTTGAAACTAAGTGTTTGAAAACTCAAAATCGTAAAAAAAAAAAAAAAAAGTTTTGCAAGATTGAAAAATAAGATTTGCAAGCTTGCAAAATGTAAAAAAAAAATACAAATATATCTGCAAACATTGTTTTTGAGTTTTGCAGGCTTGCAAAGTGGTAAAAAAAAAAATCAAATCTCTTCAAACATAATTTTGTTTTTGAGTTTTCTGAGTTGGTGTTGTGTGATAATTTTTTCAGAGTTTCAAATGTGTCACTGTTCTCCCAGTTTGTAGTTTGTTTTCAAGATTTGAAACCTTGTAAATAGTGATCTTAAAACTGGTCTGCCAATAGGTGAAAAAAAGTTTTGAAACTGAAAACTGAGGTTCGAAAGAGCGAAACTTATTACATTACATTACATTTGCACTCCTATTGCAGACAATTTTTTCAGAGATGAGTTTACAACACCCACTTTGTGGAAATACGCCCACACAGTTGCGAGCTTGCGACTCACGTGATTTGTGGCAGCGTTGTCACGTAGCTCTGCTCTGAAACTCTGAAACTCAGACTGAGGGAAAATGAAGCTTCGCAACCTCGCAACTAAAAAAAAACCCTTGAGGGAGGGCCTTCTGCTCTTGGCCAATGCTTTGCTGTCTGCTGACGTACAGTCCAATCACAAGTCGTATTTACTGGAAAGGTGGGATTGACCGACTGCTCCGCCAATGACAAAAGCGCACAGAATACTCAAAATAAAACGGTCCTAAAATTTAAAAAAGGTTACTGACTTGTCGCTGGAATTCACCATACAATTGCCAGTAGCCACTGAGTTTACCACTGATAGGCCGGCGGTGCATCAGTATACACACTCACCTCACGCAGCGAACGACTCACTTTCCTCAGCAAACGAATCACTTTCCTCAGCGAACGACTCACTTTCCTCAGCAAATGAATCACTTTCCTCAGCGAACGACTCACTTTCCTCAACTTAGTTTCTTTTTCGGGGGGCGGGGGGTTAGTCCTGTAGCTAATTTCACATAATGATTCCAAATTACAAAATCATAATTTTTAAAAAAGGTTTTATAAAAAAAATTGCCTTATTAAATGAACTGTTATTTATAAGCTTTTTTTTCCATCTGGGGCCTGAAATTTATTAATTTTGGTAAATATTTAGCTAAATGTGCTGGCACCTTGTCTGGTTTAGGCCTGTCATGGATAAATAATGATGACAATAAAACTGCCAGTAGGTGACAGCACAACCATGGTTTAAGAATTTATTGAATCATTCAAATCAAACTTTTCATTCAAAATGGCTGATTCTATCAGAAAGGAAACAAGAGAGTCCATTTGAATGGACTGTTGAATCACTGGCTCACATGATTAATTGAAAATCTGATGAATTAAAGGAACAAAACACCGTGGCCTTGTCTGAAATCGCATACTTCCATACTATATAGTAGGCGAAAAACAGTATGCGAAGCAAGTAGTATGTCAGAATTCTTAGTATTCAAAAAACAGTAGGCAAAATGTACCCGGATGGCCTACTACTTCCACACGAATTCTGTAGCATGCATAGGATGGACACTACTCTATCCCATGAGGCCACGGGAGAGGACTCGTCATACTCATATTCGAAAATAATGTGTAAGTACCTTATGGAAGTGTAAGTACCTTATGTATTAACGCTGTTCGTTGTGGTTAAAGTGTACTTGTTTAACATAATCCAAGTAAGCGACTGACTTGTTAAAGTTTTACACATTGTAAACTGATGAGACTATTTTGTAAATTGAGTTTAAAAATATGTTAAATAATCATTATCTATCAGAGGCTGTGCCTCAGCTTGTTAAGGCTGCTCTCTACAGACAGTTCGTTAAGTAATTTAATGAGATAAAGTAACTAAATTTAATTTACATTTTACTAGTGTGGATATTTTGATAAAAAAAAAACTTGTTGGATAACTTACATTGCAAACTATTGTTAATAGGTGCCTCAGTTTGATAATAAATCATCAGTAATGTTTAAATCCTGTTCTGGTGTTACAGAGACTGATGAACACACACTTGTTCTCATCCACTGATAAAACCCTACTTACTGGAAAGCATAATTCAGTAAGTATATAAATTAAAATTAATCTTAACTACACACACTATTTACAGTGTGCAGAGCACGAATTCTGAGTATGGGTCACCATACTTGGCTGAATGTCACGTCACATGTATTTATGTTAAGATCATCACTGATTTATGCTGTTTTTTTTTTTCATTATAATATTAATTTCCAGGTATTTCCAGTTGCTATTTTGTCAGTTGCAAAGTGCTTAATAGCAAATAACTTTTGAAGCACTTTTGTGCACACTGATTTTGTAGCAGTTTCCAGTTGTTTTTTAAACAAGCAAAAAACATCTGAAAAATGTTTTCTTGAGAATGGGTGCCACACTTTAGAGAAATACCCATACACCAGGTCACATTTGAAATTATTCTCTTTATTTATTTATTTATTTTTCATTTCTACATGGATAAGAGCAAAAAGCTTCAGACAAAACCACATTAACATTTTCATAAAGTAGTATAATAGAGCTTAACCCTTTAACTGCCCCACCAAGAAAAAAAGCATTTGAAAAATGTTTTGTTTGCATTTCTTATCTCCTTATGTCATTAGTTACCACACTCAATGTATTTTTTTTCAACACGTCCCATAATTTTTAAAATATCGGCCTCTACCAAATGGTTGATATGTCACTTTATGGCAAAAGTACCGGAATATACACATACTATGGAAATCAGAAAATATGAACTATAATGAATGATCAGAAAGTTTTATTTCTCAGCAAATAGTACATTCTGACAGCAGAAAGGATTATCTGAGAACATTAGCTTAGCTTTCTACGTTTACCATAAAGTGACAAATCAACCATTTGGTTGAGCAGGCAGTTAAAGGGTTAAAGCAACAGCAAAAGGGAATTTCTTAAGACGTTTCTATAATAATGTCAGGAAAATAAACTTCAGCAGCTTCAGTTCAGTAACTGTATGTGTACAAGATGAGGACTTTAAATTTGGGTAACAAAAATGAGTGAAAAAACAGTGGAAATCTAAAATTTACCCCAGGGATAAAGTAATACATATTGTAAAATTAAACTTGTTGTAAATATGTTGGTATGATATGTTATGTGCTATGTTGCTAGATTTTCAAAAGAGCGTCTCCCAGGATGTGCTTTCCTGCAGGTGGATACAGGCCTCCAGTGTTCTTCAGCACCCTGGCATCATACACAGACCCGGGATACTCAATAAAGATATCAAGGTACTTCCCCTGGTGGTGACCTGCAGCTGAACAAAATGAAACCGCTTCCTGTTGAAATAACATTGGACTTCACTTGCTGGAGGTTCAATTTGTATGTGACAGCCATCTGTTGTTCCAGTTACCAGAAGAAAAGCTGCTTCCACTGCCTCCAGGTCATCTGTGGGGGAGAAGGCAATCAGCATCCTCAAAATCCCCATGAAAGACCTGCTCATTCTGTGCACAATGTTATGCAGCTCTTGGATGTCAAAGGCCATTGACAGCAGCCTGTATGATGCTGTTCACAGTCTGTAAATATGTAGTTTTTGTTTTTTAGAATAAAATTTCTACAGGTTACACATTTTTGCTGATATATCTATATCTATATATATATATATATATATATATATATATATATATATATGTGTATATTGTTTATAATGTATATATTATGTATGTATTTATGTATATATTGTGATGTGTGTATATGTGTGGGTGTGTGTGTGTGTGTGTGTGTGTGTGTGTGTTTCTGTGTATATTTCTATAATGTATTTATGTGTATATATGTGTGTTTGTGTTTGTCTAAGCATTCATTCAAGTTTATTAATTAATTTATGTTCCTTTTGTTTCTTTTGTGTAATTTTATTTGTATTCACTTATTACAATAAATTACTTGATATCCTTACATAAAATCAGGCTGTCATTCTGTTCACAGATGTAGCTGCTGTTATTCTGAGGTAGAAAATGAAAAGCTAAATTTATATTTAGTAAAGGATTTACAGCTGTCAATGAAGGCGTGATCTGCAAGCAGCTGACCGACTCCTGCTTTGAATTGTTAATTCAAACGACTTTAATAAAAACGCAGACGAAAGCAGTAAGAATAACAAAAAACATCACCGATGTTCGCTCAGTAGATTGGGCTCTTTAAATGTACGCACTGTTGTGACGACGTATATCACGTGACAATGTCAACATGGCGGATGTAGTACGTCTGAATTCTATTCATACTACCCACAGTCATACTATATAGAACGCACTTTTCTAATGGTCGAGTAGTACGTTCAAATTCAAATGTAGTACCCAGTACGCAGTATGCGATTTCGGACTCAGCCCGTGTTAAGGGGCGGTCACACTGCACTTTTCATTCCATTGACTTCCATTCAAACGCATGCGAATGCGTCAGACCGGAAACGCAGGCTCAAGCGAAAAATTTAGCATTTCGCTGCGTTCGAAAGTTCAAGTTTCGTGAACTCTGACCTGCGAATTCGCATCACGTGAAGTCGTGTGACCAGTAGATGATTGATACGTCACTGCGTGACCTCTCTGTACAGAAATAAAAAAAATGAAGTGCTAATTTTAGCCGTATCGCAGCATCCTATTTGATATAGTACATACTTAAAAGATAATAAAAAGAGAAGCTGCATGGTTCGCAGTGTCAATGGAAACAGGAACAGATGGCACATTTGAATGATGGCACGTTCTATATTTTTTTTATTGTTTAGTGTGTATATATTTATATAGAGAGAGAGACAGAGTACAATATAATAAGACGCTTTCGACGCTGTCGCAAAAGACACAATAAAAGCACAGATTAACCCATGTTGTGATAACTGAGGGGAAACCGTTATATCTTGCTCCCGCCCATATTCGCAGCGGCGTCCAAAATAATTTTGCACGTTCAAAGGCTAGTGTGACCGCCCCTTTAAGGGCCGTTCACATGTCGCGCCTAAAAACGTGTCTCCTTCTTTCCAAAGTGCTCAGGCAGTTGCGCTCCTAAGGTGTCTGCTGTTTCTAAGCAACCATTACCTGCTCTCTCCATGAAGATGCGGAAATTTCAACAAAGGATAAATGAATTGCAGCACTAAAAATCGCTTGCAGTAGCTCTGCTACTAAATTTATTTCAAAATTCCTTCATCTTGCCTGAGCTTTCAACGTTGTTACGGAAAAGGATGAAGCTGATTGGTTGGTTCTTGTCACATGACCTGCGGTTCGCTTGCGGCTCTCTGAAAAGTTGAGATCACTTATCTATAATATAGAACTGGATTGCTCATGACGTCATTAAAGTGAAGCCGCCGCGCCGCCATATTGGTAATTCCCTAGTGTGCGAAAACATTCCATTGAATTAATAGGAATTTGTATGATTTTAATGAGAAAACATCACCTAACAAGTCAGTGTTTATAAATATGAAGTATCACTCTACATTATTACAATGCGAACACCTTAGGCATGTAAACGGTTATTTTTTAAATGTCTGGAATTTCCCCTACTTATTAAAAAGATACGTTCATTACAGTAGTGAGCATCATGAACATGATAAACATCAGACGGACACAACCTCTACACATATAACAAACTACAAAGTGTTCATTCTGAAATCTGAATTTATTCAGAGAAAACATTGACTATATACAGTACAGATTTAAGAAATAAATACAAAGCTTTAAAAAAAATATTTAATTATAGAGCAATATTAACAACATAATTGTATTATTCATTGTTATATATTAAAATCCATTTCTGATACTAATACGTTTCGCTTAATAATTCCTGAATAATTTTGTTCATAAAGAAATAAGCCATTTTTGTGTTTGATCAGTTACCTGTGTCGTCAGTGCGCAGCAGACACACCCACCTACACGATTTAAATATATCGCTTATCCTGTCCGAGAAGACCGTAAACACTGCAGATAACATCTGAAGTAAACATTACTTTATTACACATAACATAAAAACGAGTCCCGTTTGACTGATCAGCTTCAAATTGAATGATTTCAGGACAGCGGTTTGAATGTAACTCAATGGTGCTCTCTGCTGGTAGGGATTAGTAAGATTGCGGATCGAACACTTCCGGTGGCTTAACTGCCTGTTGGCAGTTTAGAACGTGATGAGCGATCCAGTTATATATATAGATCAGTGGTTGAGATGTTTTTAACTCGATGTGGTGTGGACGTGCCTGGAAAAAACGCGTCGCTTCCATTATGAGCGCGCCTTTGAAAATAACATTGAAAATAACGAGCTTGAGCGCGCAAAAGACGCAATATGTGAACGGCCCCTTACTATGCACTGTTGTAGCTACCAAATTAATAGCACTTTTCTGCTCGCGCACATGTGCTGATACTCAAGAATTCCTTAATGTTTAATGAATATAACATTATAAAAATTTTCATGGCTTAAATTATAAGGACATTCTAACTGTATTTATTAATTCTAACAGGCTTCATTGCGCAGTGAATGGTTTTGGACTCTTAGGACAGCTCTCTCAATCAGTCACAAACAGCGTATGAGGACAATGGAAGCAATAAAAACAACAAAAGAGCAATGATATACAAGTGCTATAACAAGTCTCAGCTTAAACGTAACAAAGCCTCTAAAATAATATAATAAAGTAAAAAAAAAAAACAGATAGAATAGAAAAAGATTAGAGCAAGCTAGTTTTAGAGGTCTTTTTTTACCTTTGTTAATTGTATAATAAAAGAAAACCGATAGAATACAAAAGATTAGAAAGCTTAATATTATTTTTTTTTTAAGAATAGTGAGTGTTAAAGTTAGAGGGTCAAATAAATTTGGAAGATATGTGTTTTAAGATGATTCTTGAAGATGGATCAGGATTGAGTACAGACAATCCAGTAAAGATTTACCCAAACGAAGGTCTGAGACTACAGAATATCCTCAATGCAGAAAGCACTCTCTTTCACACACACACACACAGACACACACACAGTATCAATTTTAATGATGTGGTGGCTAACAAATAGTTTATCATGTTTTAAACATTATATATTTATTAGCCTACTTATTTATGTTATATATATACTTATATTTTATATATATTTTATATATATAATACTTATATAATATATGAAAATACAGATGTTTAGAACATAATTCAGGTTTATTTTTTATTATTTTTACAAAATATAGATTTTAAAATGTCTCAATACATATAGCCTATAGTGATTGCAGAAAAAAAAAGTTAACCATGCATTCATAAATTTGTAATAGGCAATTATTTATAATTTTACTGAAATATTTTAGTGAAAGTAAAAAATACACTGTACACCTTTCTGAATATTTAAATATAATATCTAAATATTCTTTTGGATGCACTATAGAAGTCACTTTAATTGTACTATTCGGTATATACATGAAGAGAGAGTCAGTGGTCCACTGTGTGAAGAAAGTGAGTCGCCAGCTGAGGAAAGTAAGTCATTCGCTGAGGAAAGTGAGTCGCCAGCTGAGGAAAGTGAGGTGAGTGTGTATACTGATGCACTGCCTGCCTATCAATGGTAAACTCATTGGCTACTGGCAATTGTATGGTGAATTCCAGCAACAAGTCGGTAACCTTATTTTAGAACCTGACCGGACAACATCCTAGACGTGACCGCCTTGTGGCCAGAAATCTGTGCATCCTCTGTTTGCGTATCCTGTGCACTTTTGTCATTGGCGGAGCAGTCGGTCAATCCCACCTTTCCAGTAAATACGACTTGTGATTGGACTGTACGTCAGCAGACAGCAAAGCATTGGCCAAGAGCAGAAGGCCTTCACTCCAGGCTTTTTTTTTTTTTGTTGCGAGGTTGCAAAGCTTAATTTTCGCTCAGTCTGAGTTTCAGAGTTTCAGAGCAGAGCTGCGTGACAACGCTGCCACAAATCACATGAGTCACAAGCTCGCAACTGTGTTGGCGTATCTCCGCAAAGTGGGTGTTGTAAACTCAGCTCTTAAAAAATTGTCTGCAATAGAAGTGCAAATGTAATGTAATGTACTAAGTTTTGCCCTTTCGAACCTCAGTTTTCAGAGTTTCAAAACTTTTTTTCAACTATTGGCACACCAGTTTTCAGATCACAAGGTTTCAAATCTTGAAAACAAACTATACACTGGAAGAACAGTGACAAATTCAAAACTCTGAAAAAATGATCACACCACACCATTAAAAAGAGTGTTGCACTTCTGAAGAAGGAAAACTCAAAAACAAAATTATGTTTGAAGAGATTTAATTTTTTTTACCACTTTCCAAGCCTGAAAAACTCTGTATTCAGAGATTCAAAACTTTTTTTTCACACATTCGCACACCAGTTTTTTAGGTCACTATTTACAAGGTTTCAAACCTGGAAAACAATCTAATACAGTGGGAGAACAGTGACAAATTTTGATACCTAATGATGAAGGTGTCAAGGTTTAATTAATTTACTGAACAGGGCTGCGTTTCCCAAAAGCATTGTAAGCCTAAATTGATCGTAAAAACGATCGTACGATTGATCTTAATATTACGGTCTGTTTCCCAAAAGCATCGTAGCTTAAGTAGCACTTGAAAATCTTCGTAGATCTACGAGTGCTCTGGTGTAATCGTACATCCCCAAGTGCATCGTAAGAAGACAGATTTATGAGGACACCTGCAGGACAACCGGCAGATTACACTTTTATCTAGATTTAACACACTGCAACGCGAGTAATATAATAATATTTTGATTGTATTTTATTGTACTCATTTTTTGTTTACATGAATTTATAAATGAAATAAATAAAAAGGGGAAAACAAGATAAAAAACACATCTAAAAATAAAATAAATGAACAAAAAAAATCATAAAAGAAGTAATGTGGGAAATTTGCTTCAAAGACTGGGCAAAATAGGAATGAATTCAAAAAAATCTGTCAATGACTTGCTGACGTGCACGAAAACCAGCCAAGTATTGGGCATTTCTTGGTTGGCCATGTGGTCCCATGCCATCTTCGTCCTCCACATCCTCCTCCTCCTCCTCCTCCTCCTCCTCCTCCTCCACCTCTTCATCTTCCTCCCTGTTAAGTAAGGGCACTCTCATCTGCACTGCAATGTTGTGCAGCATAGCTGTTACTATTATTACTGCACAGCACTTTTGTGGAGCAAACAAAAGACCACCACTGGACTGGTGAATTGCCCAAAAGCGCATCTTCCACCTCCCTATTGTGCGTTTCACAATACTACGTGCAACACGGTGTGCCTCGTTGAAATTTGTCTCCCTGTTATTCATAGGATTAGCCACAGGCGTGAAGAGATATGGCCTCAGTGGGTAACCACTGTCCCCAAGCAGCCTCCACTGTCCCTGTAAGTTTTGTGCCTCCTGACCAACAGATGAATTGGTGAACATGAAGGAGTCATGTGTGCTTCCGGGCCACCTTGCCACAATGTCTGTAATCGAACCCTTATGGTCACAGATCACAGATCACCTGTCAGTTGATAGCTGCATAGCCTTTGAGGCATGTATATACATGGCCATCCACAGATGGTGTAAGGATAGGGATCAAGGTACCATCGATCACTCCAATGACCTGTGGGATGTGATGATGTGTTAAAAAATACTGTTGTATTTCTGTGATGTCCTGTCTTGATGCTGGAAATTGAATGTGTTCCACAGCAAGTGGAAGTAATGCATTGGTGACCGCTTGAACAGCTCTTGAAACTGATGCCTTACTTGGTCCAAGCCCATCACCAAGTACCTGGAGAAAACTGCCTGTTGCATAAAATCTCAAGGCTGATAGGAGTTGGATTTCAGGGGACAAGGCAAAATTTCTCCTGGTGGCATGCATCAGCTGAGGTCCAATGCTATTTAGCAATTGGGCTATTTGTTCTCTTGGCAGACGGTATCGCCTTATTATAGCCATGTCATCAAGGATATCCAAGGGGGTTTGATGCTGTCTGATGAAGGCATTTAAAGTCACCAGTCTACTTCATGGTCGTCTCTGTCTTTGTCTTTCTCTAACCCTCAATTGAAGAACACGCTGTAGTGCAGCCATGATTTCCTCTGCAAGTCTAGTGAGGTGTAAACTCTATACTAATCCTAGCTTAATTGAAGAAACCATGTGAAGGTTATCAGGCTGTGATAATGTTCACATATCTGCCTATCATCAATTTAAGTAATGACATTAGGCCCTACCTTGAAGAAAGTGAAGGTGTGGCATCCTAAGAAACTGTATAGATTACATATTATATTCCTTTAATCTATCCTCTGTTCATAATGATGAAAAGTTGTGCTTATTATAAAAATGTATACATAGAACAGTACTGGTAAAAAATTTTGTTGATTTTTTTGTCTATACCTGTAGAAATGTATTGGCTAGATGAAGTACTGTATATATATTTGTGTTATCTGTCACGCCAAATATATAGACTTTATATTAATAATATTGAAACGTAAATGCTTATGTCTGAAAATAATCATCAACCATTAGCCATTTACTTCAGAAACATTTGGAAGAACTCATAACAATTATTATATTATTTCAAATGGTCTTAGGCCTCGTGTGCATGGTTCAACAAACACATGGACATCAAAAACACTGCATATAGCTTTATTAATAAAAAACATTGCATAGTTTTATTAATTTGGGTTATTCAGTTCCCCACAACCTGCAAAATACATTGTACAGTGTGAGTCATAACTACATATAGAAAACATTTCACATTGCACAAATTACTGAAACAATAAATCACATTACCTGTGTCTTCTGGCAAGATAATTGGCACAGAAATTGAGGGCCTTGCAAAACTCATCTCCTCTAGTGCAAGCCTCCTCTCTTCTAAGGCCAGTTTGGCCTTCTTGAGCTCAATGAGCTGCTGTTGGATATTGTTGTCTCTCTCAATGGCTTCTTGAAGGCATTGCCTAATGTCTTTCAAGACATCTAGTTTCTCTCTCTCCAGCTGCACTAGGTCCTGACTACAGCTACAGACATTCTCAAACTGCTGAGTTATTGTGGCTGCAGTCTGGACCACTGAAGATGGAGGCTGTGGCCTGGGAGGGTTTTTTGGAGGACTAGGAGATGGTAGGTGCTCGGAGATGGCAGATGAAACTGATGGTTCCTCTGAGCATGAAGGACCTGACTCAGGTTCAGGCTCAGGCTCAGGTTGAGTTATCCCTACTCCGCCATGGATGTCAATACCACCACTAATTTCATCTGAACCACTTGTGCCAAGTATTGACAATGCCTTTTCTTCCTCGGCTGTAAGAAGGGGGGACTCATTGGTCCCACCACCTGTTTTTTTAATTGCAGTCCTCTGCAGTGCCCTCTTCCTTTTTGCCAGGCTTGCAAAATCCTGCCACTTCTTGCGGACCTCCTTCCGTGACCTTTGAACACCCCTGGTTGCAGTTAGTTTGGTAGCAATGTCCTCCCAGATGTTTTGTTTTTCTTTATTAGTATGGGGTCCTTTAAATCTGGTAAAAATCACATCTTTGTTTTTCTCTATCTCCTCTAAGAGGACATTAATTTCATCCTTTTGAAAGGTATCTTTTCTTGTTTTGTTTTTTTGTTTGTTTTTTGTTCAGCCATTTTGTCAGTGTCTCCGCCTGTATGTAGGTGCTTTATATAAACTTGATTGTCTTGATTGGTAATCCAAAACAGATGACAATTATTAGGTTAAACGTTCAGAATACGATTCCATATGAGGTTAAATTTCAGCACTTCGCGAATGGACAGCGACTCGTAAGTAGCACGTAGAGCGCGTTCTCGCGCGTTCATGTTAAGTGCATTTTTGGGAAACGCTCGTGGAATTGCTGCGAGCGTTCGTAAGTTTGCACGTAGAAAACGCTCTTAAGAGCTAAGATACATCGTTATCGGGAAACCCGGCCCAGGATTGCAACATTCCGGATACCGTTTATATAAAGATTTCAGATTGGCAGTTGCAAAAGGACCGGGTTTCCGATCTATTTGCTCAATTACTTGTTTTCTAGCTAAACTGACAGAAGCATTTAAAAGAGAAGAGAAGTTCATTCTGGAAGACTTTTTTCAGGGAATAATATTCCCTGTAAAATAATAATATATAGGACCCTTTCCCTGTTTGACAATTCAACTGTTATTTGAAGAATGTTCAGGTATTTTTTTAAAAAAAAACAAGAACAATCTTTTTCTGTTGATTTCTTTTCTTGTATAGGAAGGATTTTCAATAAGATGTGTTCTTATCGGTAACAAGAAAATGCTTGAAAAAAGAGTTGATACCCCATGGTGTTCAATTTTTTAACTATGTGATGAAGTAATACCTGAATGGAGAGTGTTATATAAGCCACCATTATCAAAGAAAACAGGAGATTTGCAATGGAGAATTTTCCATGGAGCCATTGCAGTTAATTCTTTTATTTCTGTTTTGGATTCAACAACCCTGGTTTCTCCTTTCTCTTTTCAAAAGGAAATCATGCTTTCATGTACTGTTTTAGACTTAAACCTTTATTTGTGATGGTTCAAGAAATGTGTGTTTCTTTCCTGAAACTTTTATCTTTGTTTTTAAGTATGCACAGAAAAAAAATTATTGTGTTTCCATTACTGAATCATATTCTTGGGCAAGCGAAATTTTGCCATGAATGAATTAATGATCTTTCCACATTTAAATTGAAATGGTGCAGTCATGATGTGTTATGTACAATAACTGAAGATGATTTAGCTTTTTTGTTGATGTTGTTGTTTTTGAGTGTTTTTACGTAATATTTGATTGGGGTAAATGTTACTTGATCTATTTTGGGTTATTTGTGAGCTTTTTTTTTTAAATCTAATTCTCTCTCTCTCTCTCTCTCTCTCTCTCTCTCTCTCTCTCTCTCTCTCTCTTTACTCAAAGTGTCTCCTTCATTAAGAATGACTGGGAATAACTTTATGACAAAAAAAAAAGACTGAAAATTAAGCCAAAAAAGAAAACATTGTACTTTGCCTACGTCACCCAGTACCGCTGCTCTCTATACACAAAGTATGCATCATGCGTAGGTGCCAGCACTAACTCCCACGAGGGCACAGTTCCAGCTGCTCAAAATAAAAATAAAAAAATAAATAAAATCTTATATGCGATATTGGTATACACTTTTCTAACATCAATAGCATTTGAGGAGAATGACTTAGAGTCATAAAACATCTGAAACTGTTCATCTAGGTGTCAACTATAATGCACACCTTGTACATTTTTTTATATTTTTGTAAATCATTTGTAAATTTTGCTACTAACGCAAATTTAAAGCTCAATGGCTTTTGTTGAGAAAGACCTACAGTCATAAAAACAACTTTAATGTGTTAATTTAGGTGTCAACTACAATGCACACCTTATATATTTTTAATATGTATTTAGGTAAATTCCTGTGAAAGTTAATAATGACTTTTTTGAAGTTAATAATGACTTTTAATGTCGGAAATAATTTCATCACCATAATAACACTGTTAAAATATGTATTATAGGCTAATACAAAATAAACAATAGCATGTTTTTACAAATGGCTGCAAAGGGAGCCAAAGTGTAATTGCTGCTGTTACACTTACAGAGCAATCCTTGTTTAGGCTACTGGCTACTTTTTCGCCTGCACTTAACCTACTAACACCAGCACTTTCCTTTTCTTGTCTTTTTCATTTAATAAAAAAAATAATAATAAATAGCTGGCTATGCGTTCTATACTAGACTAACTGAGACTTGTCATGGCACTTGTATACTGTTGTTGTTCTCTTGTTGACCTGACTGCTTCTATTGTTCTCATTTGTAAGTCGCTTTGGATAAAAGTGTCTGCTAAATGATTAAATGTAATATAAATGTAATGTAAATTTACTGGTCAAACATTTAATTCAAATATTCACTTAATTTTTCATTTTTGGCCACCTTTTTTCTATGGATGACACAGCCCCTAAAATTTCTTCAACAAAAAAACATGTGGACTTCACAACCCTTATAAAATAAACCATGGTTTTATCATAGTAAAACTAGGCTAATTAATTTTCTTGTGCATGATTTCTGAATGATTGAGACTATAAAATAAATTAGAGTCAAAATAAAGTCATAGCCATGGGTAGGCTAAATGTCGAGAGCTACAATTGTTATTTGTAAATGATTTATTTATTTATTTATTTTTTTTACTTTTTAAAATGCATTTTAAATATTTTAAATGCATTTTTGTATGACACGTTTTTTTGTTTTTTGGTCTGGAATGACCGGAAGGTATGTATTCCTATAAGTCCAAACTACATTGTTGATTTTAAGATGTATGGCAATGCTTCTTTCTCTAACAATACATTAATACTTTACTTTTTAAAGCTTTTTACATGTTAGTATTTTTTTTATTATTATTATTTTTGTTAAAACATAAAAATGTTTTATTAACAATATTTGAATAATCTACTTAAGGTTTTACTTTTTAAATTGCATTTTCATGTATTAAAATTAATTAATGAAAAATAAAGGAATTTCTATATAGAACAAACAATGCTTTTCAATCTCATTTTTGTGCCACTAAAACAGTGAGAAAATAACAAATCTTTTGCAAAGAAAGAAGAAAGTACAAATGAAAGCAAGTATGAAATAAACATGCTTTCATTTTGACTGCTTTCTCTTGGGGTTGGCCGATTATCTAAAAGAAGGCAAGTCATGATTTTGCTGTTTTGAAAATGTATGATACACTTGAGACACATCATCTCATTGACTGACTTGAAATATTAACCACACCCTCTTAGATGTTCCAGTAAAGACTTAGAACATATAACAGTAGTGGTTGGTGGATGTATACAACAAAGTGTAAGGCTCACATTTTTGAGTGGTTGCTTGCATAGCAGGATAAATGAATGCTCATCTTTTATTAAAAATGGCACTGTGTATTACCAGCCTTTGCCCTGCTGTGTGTGGGGTTAATTTAGGCACCTGCATTCTCCAAGGTGATCCTCAACCCCCTGATCTCTTGGAGAATGGAGACTTAATCATTGGAGGGGCTTTCACCATTCATTACTATGTGAAGACAGAGAAGCACACCTATACTAGACGACCACAACCACTAGAGTGCAGTGGAAGGTCAGAGTTTGATTCTAATTTAAATGTGCTTAACAGAGCAGGGAAAATGGGTTAAACAGGCTGTGCTGAAATTGTCTTCACAACTTTCGTTTCGTTTAAGTAAAATTTGTTCATTAGAAGCCAACATGAAAAACTTTAATTGTGTGTATACTTTAACAGCATGGACTTCAGAGAGCTGCGCTTTGCTCGTGCCTTGCAGTTCACTGTCCATGAGATCAACAACAGCTCCGATCTCTTACCGGGCATCACATTAGGCTACCACATATATGACTCGTGTGCATCTGTGCCAATGGCAATTAAAGTTGCCTTGCAGCTTGCCAACGGACTAGATCTCGTGTTTAACGACACTGATTCCTGCGCAAAATCTGCTGCAGTAAACGCACTAGTCGGAGATTCTGCTTCCACTCCGGCTGTTACCATTTCAAGACTTTTGGGTCCTCTTGGAATTCCACAGGTGCTTGCGCAAAACAAGTATTTTGTAATCTTCTTAGAAGAAAATAACAACAATGAAAAAAAAATGTAAATATAAAATAATTATTGTAGACTTATATTGGCAGTGACACAAATTGAGAACTTTTGAGTCACATACAACAGATGAAATCAGTAAATGCAAAGTTTGACACACACACACACACACACACACACACACACACACACACACATATGTGTGTATATGTGTGTGTGTTTGATTATACATATTTATTTTCTTCACCATAGGTGAGTCATTACGCAACATGCGCGTGTCTCAGTGACAAGCGTCAGCATCCTACTTTCTTCAGGACCATCCCCAGCGATCACCATCAAGCGGCAGCACTGGCACGGATGGTCAAGCACTTCGGATGGACGTGGATCGGTGCTGTGTGCAGTGATTCAGACTATGGGAACAATGGCATGGCATCATTCCTGAAAGCTGCAGAGCAGGAGGGAATCTGTGTGGAATATTCCGAGGCCTACTACAGGACTCAGCCACGCAGCAAACTGAAAAGAGTGGCGGATGTTATTCGCAAGTCATCGGCTCGTGTTATAGTTGCCTTCGTGGCAGCAGGTGATATGAGATTTATCTTAGAAGAACTGAGCCAGCAGCCTCCTCCCCCGTTACAGTGGATTGGGAGCGAGGCATGGGTTACAGACCCACAAATGCTGCGGTTTAATTTGTGTATCGGTGCTGTGGGTTTTGCAATACCGAGGTCTGTTATCCCGGGTTTTCGTAATTTTCTACTTGACCTGTCTCCAAAACAAGCGCTAAAATTTCCCCTGCTGACAGAATTCTGGGAAAGCTCATTCAGCTGTAGACTAAAACGACAGACAGGTTCTTCTGCTGATATGCCAGCTTGTGATGGCACGGAGGAACTGCGCGCTTTACAGAACCCGTACACAGACACGTCCCAGTTGCGCGTCACTAACATGGTGTACAAAGCCACATATGCTATAGCTCATGCCCTCCACGGCATTATCTGTAACAAAAAGCAGTGCGACAAAAACATCAAAGTTGAGCCCAGACAGGTAAGTTTTGTTTTTGTGTATTAGCGTTGTTGTTGTTGTTGTTTATTTATTTCAGAATATATGAAATACGTATTCAATCATCTATATATATATATATATATATATATATATATATATATATATATATATATATATATAAATTTATTATTATTTTCTTTTTTTTTCAGGTTTTTGATCAGCTCAAAAGAGTGAATTTCACTAAAAATAATTATTCGGTCTCATTTGACACCAATGGAGACCCTGTGGCCACATATGAACTTGTGAATTGGCAGCTTCAGGGAGACGGTTCAGTTGATTTTGTGACAGTGGGTCAATATGATGCATCCAAGCCCAAAGGCCAAGAATTCAGTCTGAGCAAATCTATCATTTGGTATGATGGCAGTGAAGAGGTATAAAATGTGTTTTTCTTCTCCATTTAGAAATCTCATCATGTACTCCTGAAATTTATTTTGGGGGTAATCTTGGGAGCATACCTATAACCATATAATCACACATATACTGTTATTTTTTGTCATGTACTTCAATCAAATCAATTGAATAAAATAAACCACTTTGTTTCATAAACATTAAAAAGCACATTTACAGTATGGCAACTGGTCACTACATTTTCTTAAATGACCTAGAATATCTCATAATACATATTATGAACTATACTAAAATGAAATGAAAGCAGGGGTATTCACCATGACACATTTTGACCTTATATTTTCAAACATCTGGGCCATTTTGTCACTTTCAGAGCATTTTTGCCCAGAGCCTTGGTTAATATCTTAGTCTGCTGAGTGTACCTGTCACCTGCAGGTGCCTGTGTCTGTATGCAGTGAGAGCTGTCCTCCAGGTACAAGGAAGGCTGTGAGAAAAGGAAGACCTATCTGCTGTTATGACTGTATTAACTGCGCAGATGGAGAGTTCAGCAATGAGACAGGTACTTTGTCTGGATATTCTTGTTAACAAATCGTAAATGTTTCTGGGTCAAAAAAAAAATGAAATGTAAAATAAAGAAAAAAAAGATGCAAGTTTCTTATAAGTAATTTTATAGCATAGAGTTTATGTGTTTGTGTGTGTGTGTGTGTGTGAGAGAGAGAGAGAGAGAGAGTTAAGTTAAAATATGGATCACATTGAAATTAATACAATAATGTCAGTCATTTTAATGTAAAATACATTTATATGTAATACAAACAATTAACCTCATGTCACTGACTCTTTATGATTTGGTCATTCTAAAACAATATAGTCTGATAACCTGTATATCTCCATTTTATTCCCATGGTTCATCAATGGCTGTTATACACTGATCTCTTCATCTTCTAAAGATTTTTAGATTGTCACAAATGCCTTCCTGAGTATTGGCCCAATAATGAGAATGACAAGTGTCTTCCTAAACCAGTGGAGTTTCTCTCCTGGGATGAGATCCTTGGGATTATACTGGCTGCTTTCTCTATTGCTGGTGCTTTGGCAGCTTTAAGCATAACTTTAGTATTCTACAAAAACAGGGCTTCTCCTATAGTAAGAGCCAACAACTCAGAGTTGAGCTTCTTGTTGCTCTTCTCATTGACTCTGTGTTTTCTCTGTTCTCTTACTTTCATTGGTCGTCCCACTGAGTGGTCCTGTATGTTACGTCACACAGCATTTGGGATCACTTTTGTCCTTTGTATTTCCTGTGTTCTTGGGAAAACGATAGTGGTGTTAATGGCCTTCAAAGCTACACTTCCAGGAAGTAATGTCATGAAATGGTTTGGGCCTCCTCAACAGAGACTCAGTGTTTTCGGTTTCACTCTTGTTCAGGTCCTTATATGTGTACTTTGGCTAAAAATATCCCCACCTTTTCCTTATAACAATATGCAACACTACAAAGAAAAGATAATTCTAGAATGCAGTTTAGGATCAGCTATAGGTTTCTGGGCTGTACTAGGTTATATTGGCCTGCTAGCTTTCCTGTGCTTTGTTTTAGCTTTTCTAGCCCGAAAGTTGCCTGATAACTTCAATGAGGCTAAATTAATCACTTTCAGTATGCTCATATTCTGTGCTGTATGGATCACATTTATTCCAGCTTATGTCAGCTCTCCTGGGAAATTCACTGTAGCTGTGGAGATATTTGCAATTTTAGCTTCAAGCTTTGGTCTGATTCTCTGTATTTTTGCTCCTAAGTGTTTTATTATTGTCTTTAGACCAGAGCAGAATACCAAAAAACACTTAATGGCTAAAGTACCAACAACTGCCCTTTGAGACACCCACACAACCACACACACACACACACACACACACACACACACACTTGTCTGGTCAGCTATCCTTGTGGGGACTCTCCATAGGTGTAATGGTTTTTATACTGTACAGACCGTATTTTCTATCGCCCTACACCAACCCTACCCCTAAACCTAACCCTCACAGGAAACTTTCTGCATTTTTAGATTTTCAAGAAACTTCATTCTGTGTAATTTATTAGCTTGTTTACCCGTGGGGACCTCAATTTAGGTCCCCACCGTGACACGGGTCCCCACGAGTCTGTGTGTATTCAGGTTTAAGTCCCCACCAGAATAGAAAAACAAGTACACACACACACACACACACACACACACACACACACATATATATATATATATATATATATATATATATATAATCAGATATCACACAATCTGAGATTTTACTGTCACCCCACTGAAATAAATGTTTTCAAATGTTTGTGGTATATGCATAAACAAATATGGTATATTGTGCAACTTTTCAGGGAAAAAAAAATCTTAAATATAAATTTGGTATGTTTTGTGTTTTAAGTGTGCATGATATACTTTTATAAATACACATATTTGCCTAATTGTGTACTTCATACAGTATATTCATATCTATATTATTGCTTTAAAATATTCTAAAAAATATGTTATAAATTTATTGTTCAAAAACATCAACAAGTATTAAATTAACATAAAATAAACAATAAATATGTAAATAAATGAGTAACACTTTTTGTATCCACACATGAGACAGTTATAATATATAATAATATAAAAATGTAGATTAAAGTACAGAAAAAAAAGGTCATGAAAGTTGGAAAAAAATGGTGAATTACTTGCTAATAGCACTATAAGGAGTCTTTAGAATTTTAGTTTTATTAATTGCCACCCTCATGTACTGATCCTGAAGGTGCAGAAGGAAATGGGAAAACAGAAAGGAAAAGAAATCTTACTAATAAATGAAATATTGGCACATAATATCGGCGAATAATATTTCTCCAGGGATTGCTCACCAGAACTAACTCAGTCATTGAAAATTTTACCACTTCAACCAAGATCAAACTTTTTATATTTACAGGGTCTTACCGGATCTCAATTCAACTTATAGTACATTAAACCTCAAGGGGGAATATACACATATATGTGTGTATGTATGTACAAAGTTGTGGGTTTATTCAATCACTAGCATGCAATCTAGTAATGAATTGTGAAAACTTTATAGATGTGCTCTCAGTGTTCTGAGAAGAGTCTGGCATGCACTTGCACATTCAGACTTCTCTGACTTCCACTCTCAGATACTTGGGCTTCCACTAGTGACATCACTTGCAGCCTTTTATTTTGTTATATTTATTGATTACTTTTTGATTGAATCTTGCACTTTACGCTACCTGCGGCATCACTTGCAATAGACACAAATCGTTCATGTTGCCAATCGAGACAAGATACTGTGGCGTTTAATCAATTAAAATGACTTTAGGTGCAGGGTCCTGCAAGAAAAAGACAATATATAATTTTAGTAATGAAGAGAGCCATACTGAGTTTGATCTTTATCATCTTAGTCCATTATGCCACATTTTGCTGTATGGGAGGAAAACATACATATACATGAATATACAAAAAATTGTAATCAGTAATATAATTTCTTAGATTACACATTTTTGGTAACGTAATCTGATTACTTTTGGATTACATTTAGATTACATTTGTGCTAACCCTTATTTGATATCACATATATTCAGTTAGCCTAATCTTGTACTTTAAAAAAATAAATAAAATAAATATATAAAATATTCAGGAAAAAAAGCCACAATAGCTTATTTGTCAAGTGCAATATATGGACAGTTAATACTTAGAAAATATTAACACTAATTTACCTTGCTGTTAGAGTTTGCTAGTAACATGAAATTCACAGCAATATCACTACTAGGTAAAATATTTAATCTAAAAAAAAAAGAAAAAAACTAAAAGTGAATAAGACTGTATTAATGAAAAATCATCAAAAAATATAGCTACACTGCGAACGTGAATTGTAAAAAAAAGACTCACTCAGTGATGACATTTCTATCCATCTCAAACCATTTTAAGTGCAAAGTAACAATGAGGAAAAGACAAATAATAACAACATTACAAAAATTAATATTAAAGAGGATGAAACTCACAGCAATAACATTGCTAATACAGGGCTCCACATTAAGCTTTTACATGAATAAATCATATATAAATAAATACATAAATCAATCAATCACTTGTCCGAGTAAAAAAGTATACTTGTCCGGGGAAAAAAAATGTTTGATTGTTTTTTGGCACAAATGTAATTTATTCTGAAACGGTCTCATCAGTGCTCTATCAGGTATTACTTTAATCAGTATAGTTTTTGATATTTGCCTTAAATTGATTGCTGTTACACTTTAACTTTATAAAGGAAAATATTTTCCTAAACTGATTAAATGTAGATGTCTACATATTCTCATGTGATCCATAAATTATGTTAGAATAATAAGACATTTAGGTTTTTATTATTATTAAAATGAAATCAGTATCAACAAACTCCATCTGTCCAAATGAATAAATTATGTTATTAGATTAATGTTTTGCTTTTTTGACAAACAAAATATGAAATGTTGAAAATGCAAATATGATATTAAACCACCAGTAGGTGTCGACAAGTCACTGTCTTAATGAGTGAATCACTGATTCAACCGACTCATTCAAACGGCTGATTCATTCAATAAAATGAAGGAGGTAACCGTTTTATAAACGGCTCACTGAATCATTGACTCATTTAAAAATGAATCATTTAGTAAGACTGTCGCTCGGAGATGCACGACTGTTCTGCTTTGGCTTTGCTTAGAATTATTTTTGTTTGAAATGAAGTAAAAATCTACAATGTTTCTTAAATGTAAGTCATTTAATATTACTTGTTTATTTCACGAGTTCACATTTACTCATAATTAAATAAAGGTTTAAGCGTATTTGGCGTGCTGTCCGGGGAGAGAGCTCCGAGCCCGGCAAGACCCCTGAGCCCGGGGAGGCCGGCCCAGCCCAGAGTGCTCCCCCGAGTGCTTCTACCTGGCTGGGGTAGAAACTTGGGTGAGGGTGCGGGATTGGGGTGGCGGGGGGATTCTGGAAATCGAGAGATAGCGAAGGAAGGACTTGCTTGATTATTTATAGGCGTTTTCCTCTTGAGCTGATTGGTAAACTGTGTAATTGCTAATGATGAACTGGCCGTGTTAATTATCTGTGCATGTTCCTCCCGAAATTTGTTTGAGAAACTTCCCTTCACGAGTTCACATTTACTCATAATTAAATAAAGGTTTAAGCGTATTTGGCGTGCTGTCCGGGGAGAGAGCTCCGAGCCCGGCAAGACCCCCGAGCCCGGGGAAACCCCCCCCCATCCGGGGAGAGGGGTCTGAGCTCGGAGGCCGGCCCAGCCCAGAGTGCTCCCCAAAGAGCAATTTGAACAGGACAGCAGCCAGATACGCACATTATGGCTCCCCAAAAGCTGAGCTTAATGGTAAATTTTATTATTTTATTTTTTTGATACTGCTGCGGCAGTGAGGAGATACGTAAAGGCTCCTGCGGGAGCTGATGCTGCTGCGGCAGTGAGGAGATACGTAAAGGCTCCTGCGGGAACTGATACTGCTGCGGCAGTGAGGAGATACGTAAAGGCTCCTGCAGGAGCTTGTGCTGCTGCGGCAGTGAGGAGATACGTAAAGGCTCCTGCGGGAGCTGATGCTGCTGCGGCAGTGAGGAGATACGTAAAGGCTCCTGCGGGAGCTGATGCTGCTGCGGCAGTGAGGAAATACGTGAAGGCTCCTGCGGGAGCTGATACTGCTGCGGCAGTGAGGAGATACGTAAAAGGCTCCTGCAGGAGCTGATACTGCTGTAGCAGTGGGGGAGATATATAATGGCTCCTGAAGGAGCAGGGTGCTGTTGGAATGGGAAATGGAGATGGCTAGGGAAAAAACGGGTGGCTGATGAGGGTTTGGTGGGCTTTTTTGAGATTTAAGCAGTCTGATCGGATGTAGCTCTTAAAAGCTTCTGATGACCAGCGACCGAGTGTTTGGATCTGATGTTGGGAAAGGCCATTTTGAGCCGCTGTGGTGGCTGCACCAATTCTGAAGGAATGGCTGGAGAAATCGTCAGATGAGATGCCGGACAGACGTAAGACAGATTTTAAGTGTTTTTGGAACCAAAAACGGGAGACAGGGCGGCTACAGTCATCTGTGAAAAGAGGGTCGGAAAGGGATTTAGCTTGGGCTTTCCTGAGCTGGAGGAAGGCTAGGAGTGTTTGGTATTGGAGAATAGGTGATTGAAGGTTAAAAATATAGATAAAGTGGCCCTTCATGGTCTGATCTGTTTTACTTCGCTTTATATGAAATGACATGGCTTCATTGTCCAGAAGTGCTAGATCAGAAATGGTGGGGTGGATATTTGGTTTAAAGCTGGAAGTGGTAGTGAGCTCTGAGCATCTGAGAAAGCCAAAGAAGGCTAGGATAAACATGGCATCTAGCGTTCGAGCAGTGTGGATGGAATGGTAACCTTTGCGAAGCGTAGAAATGCATTTAGTCAGGATTTCAAAGGTTATGGGCTGCCTGGAGTCTGGGCGCGTGGGATGGGCTCTTTGAATGCCTTTGATGAGAAGGGAGGTCTGTGAATTGGCTATTTGGGCTGAGGGTGAACCAAATATGAGTTTATGGAAAAATTGGATTCCACTTAGATAGCTTTTGATGGAGCTGACTTGGAGGGTTTTGTTAATGTTGAGGTGTGATATAAATGAGGTGATGGAAAGTAGGGAGAAATCAGGGAACAGTAGATTATAGGCGGAGTGGAATGCTTTAAAGCATTTCCATGCTGTGAAGTATGACTGCAGGGTGCTGGGGGAAATGGCTTGGAGAATAGAATTTCTTGAAGTTTCAAGAAGGGGTCTCAGAGGATGATTCAGAGGAATATTAGCTCTGAATAAGGAGGCACTGGGGTTGGGAATGGTTCCGCCTGCGGTGCCAACAACCTGAATTTCTGAAAGGCAAAACGAGAGAGAGAGTCAGCTATTTGGTTCTTTACCCCGGGAATGTGTTTTGCGGTTATGATAAACTGATCGCAAGCTGAGATCCAGATTAGCCGCTTTAGTAAGGGCATTAAGGTGGGGGAATGAGAACGGCCGTTATTAATGCAATGGACGGTAGCCTCATTATCGCAGTGAATTACGATGCTGGTGGTGGACCACTCTTTTCCCCATAGAGAGGCTGCCACGACGATAGGATATAGCTCGAAAAGGGCTGATGATATTAATGGCTGGGGTAAATCTAACAGCTGGGAGGGCCATGTAGAAGCGAACCAGCGGTTTTGGTAAAATCCTCCGAAACCGATGGAAGGGGCGGCGTCGGTAAATAGTTGGATGTCGGTTGGGGATGAAACCAAATCACTGTAAAAGAAAGATAATCCGTTCCATTGATTAAGGAAGGATATCCACAGACTGAGCTCGTCGCGGCATGGATTGGTTATGAATAATCGGTCCTCTAGCTCGTGAACGGAGGACGCGAGAGAGAGGAGGTGAGAGACGAAAGGGCGGCCTTGAGGGATTATGCGCATCGCGAAATTTAGATGACCGAGAACGGATAGCAGCTCACGTTTGGAGCAATTTGGATTTGCTAATAGAGTGGAAGCCACCAGAATGGTTCTGTCGATTTTTTCCTGGGGTAGAGAAGCTTGAAATTTTTGTGAATCTAGATTGATTCCCAAAAATTCGATGGAAGTGCTTGGACCTGACTTTTTTTCCTGTGCGAGGGGAATCCCGAGCTCTGCAAAAACCTTTTGAGTTGTCATAAGGTTTGCTGCTGGGATGGAGTCAGGCGGTGATATGATTAAGAAATCGTCTAAGAGGTGAATTAAATAGGGTACAGCGTAAATGTTGGAAAGGATCCAGCAAATTGATTCTGACAACGTCGAAAATCTTTGGGCTGCTTCTGCAGCCGAACGTGAGGCGGACGGAAAAGTACAATTTATTTCTCCAATAGACGCCGAATAAGTGCCAAAAATCTGGGTGGATGGGCATCACTTTAAACGCAGAGGTGATGTCGACTTTGGCCATCCAAGCACCGCGTCCTGCGTCTTTGATCATAGTGATGGCTTGGTCGATGTCGTGGTAGTGAAGAGAAAATTCATCGAGTGGAATGAGACTATTAATATATATTTAATATAATATAATATTAATATAATATAATATTAATATATATTTTTACCAGAAAATTTTCTGGTTGCTACGCCTATGGGGCTGACGCGGAAGATGTTGAAGGGGGGAACGGAAAAAGGGCCGATCATGAAATCAGCGTCTATTTCTTTCTCAATTAACAGGTCAACTGTTTCGGGTTCCGTGAGAGCGGACTGAAGGTTGGGGCATATGAGGCTTTGGGAGGGGAGACTTTCGACCCCAGGATGAAAACCGTGTGAGAGGCCCGACAGTAGGTAGTTAGAAAAATCTGGGTTGGGGTGATGGAGCAATTCGGAAGATAGGCGAAAAATATTTACTGGAGTCGATAAGTATTGTTTTTCATTTTTATTGACATTTTTTTGTACAGGACAAATCAAGCGGGCGTGAGCGCCGCCACAAAAGTCGCAAATATGCATGAACCGGCAGCGTTGTCTTGAGCACCTGCCGGCATTGAAGCTGATGCAGAGTTGCCTATCAGAGAAAGAAGGGGGCGGCGATTAGAGGCATTGGGGAGGGAACGATTGTTTGGGAAATTTGATACATAGCTGGTGGACTTGGGCTGGGATGGTTCGGCACAGGGAGGAATGGATGGGTTGACAAAAGGGCATGTTGTAGAGGAGTGTGCGATGGATCGGCATACTGCGCATGTGATATTATTGCAGCCTAAAAATACCCGATTGTGAAGTTCAGTGTCCAAAGCTCCCCAATAAGGACACTGATTCCACTGAGATACTCGGATGGCGCATTTTGCCGAAAATAATTTATGATAGGTGTAGAAATGGGAACCCCCGTATGATAACGCGAGCTCGGCGATTATTGTGAGATAGTCGCTGAGCTCGCGTCTCCGTTGTGGAAAAGAGGAACAGATTACTTCGGAGTAGCGATTGAAGGCGATAGAGAATTCGGGAAATGAAAGAATATGGAAAATGCACACCCTCGGTCGCTATGAGCCAGGCGATGCGAGGGCAAGCTATTGGCTCAACTTACCTTGACTCAAATCGTGACAGGTTACTCCAACATGCTGTGGGAAGGTGTCCAGTGGTTGACCTGAAAATTGGAAGTGTGAATGTGTCATGTCTACTTGACACTGGGAGCCAAGTCAGTACAATTACTGAACACTTCTTTAAAGAGCACTTGGCAGGTGAAGATAAGGATATGCTTCCCACATCCGGTTGGTTAAGAATTACAGCCGCTAATGGATTAGACATCCCATATTTGGGTTATCTTGAACTACCAGTTGAAACCATGGGTATTAACCTGCCTGAGTGTGGATTCCTGGTGGTTAGAGATGGACGGAATTCTTCTGCGGTGCCGGCACTCATCGGCATGAATAATATAAGTAGGTGTAGGCAGTTAGTGCATGCTGAGTTTGATACTACTTTAGGTGGGGAGTTAGAGTCTGACTGGAGAGAAGTTTTCCAGCAGATGCAAAGTGTCAGTCAAGCTAAAAAACAGATTGTTGCACATATAGCTGGAAAGGAGACGGTGCATATTCCTGCTTGGTCAATGTCGACCTTGATAGTCAAAGGAAGGGGAAATAGTTGTTCAGAGGGCTATTCCAACCTGTTGCTGGAACCAGGGAAGTTTCCCCTCCCTCAGGGTTTGATAGTAGTACCCTCTCTTGTTTCCACTACAACACTGTTATTTCCGATACGAGTTGTGAATCTCTCCACAGAGGATATATGGCTGCAACCTCGTACCAGGCTAGGTATTCTCTCTCCTGTTGAATCCTTACGTTCTGGAGAGGGTTGTGAAGTAAAGTTCCAGCGGGTTGAGGCTGGGGTGGAGGAGATTACAGTAAGCACAGAAGAGAGGCAAGTGGTGACCGAGGGCTTACCAGACTTCCTTAATGGGTTGTGTTAGGGTGGAGCTGCTGAGCAGCAGGCTGAGCTTAAAGCTTTGTTACTGAGGTACGTGGATGTGTTTGCATTAAGTGATGATGAATTAGGGTTTTCTGAAAAAGTACAACACGAGATCCATTTGGTAGATGATGTACCATTAACACAGCCCTACCGTCGCATTCCACCAACCCAGTATAGTGAAGTCAGGGAACATATTACTAAGCTGCTCCAGAAGGGGGTAATTAAGCATAGTAGTAGTGCGTATGCATCACCCATAGTGCTTGTACGGAAAACTGATGGGAACTTGAGATTGTGCGTGGACTACAGGCACTTGAACGCGAAGACAAAGCGAGATGCTTTTCCCTTGCCTCGCATCGATGAGAGTTTCGATGCGTTGCAAGGTGCCAAATTCTTCTCAACCATTGATTTAGCGAGCGGATACCATCAGATAGCCGTGCGGGAGCAAGACCAACCAAAAACTGCGTTCACCACCCCGTTTGGCATATTCGAATACTCCCGTTTGCCCTTTGGAGTCTGTAATGGACCGTCCACATTCCAACGCCTCATGCAGTCCATAATGGGAGATTTGATATTTCAAACGATGCTGGTATATTTGGATGATATTCTGGTTTATTCATCTACTTTCCAGGAACATCTAAAGAGATTGGAAGTGGTTTTCAGTAGGTTAAGGGAGGCTGGACTCAAAGTTAGGCCTGATAAGTGTAGTTTTCTCCAAGAACAGGTCAAGTTCCTGGGTCATCAGATCTCTGCTCAAGGGATTGGAACTGATCCAGGAAAGGTAGAAGCTGTGAGAAAATGGAAGACGCCAAGTACAGTGAAAGAACTAAGGTCTTTTTTGGGATTCTGTAGTTACTACAGGAAGTTTATTGAAGGGTTTTCTAAAATTGCAGGTCCTCTTCACGACCTGGTGAACTTTTGTCTGAGACAACAGAGCATGGTAAAGAGACCTGAGTTTTGTTCACTTTGGACAGAGGAGTGTTGCACAGCCTTCGAAATGTTAAAGGAGAAGCTTACTACGGCCCCAGTCTTGGGTTTTGCAGATTTCTCTCTTCCGTTCGTAGTTGAGACGGATGCTAGCAAGGATGGTTTAGGTGCTGTCCTTTACCAGCAGCAAGGTGACTCTAGGAGAGTGATAGCCTATGCAAGTCGCCGGCTACGTAATGCAGAGAAAAATGACAGGCATTATAGTAGTATGAAGCTTGAACTGCTAGCTCTCAAGTGGGCTGTCTCAGAAAAATTTAGGGGGTACCTGTTGGGTGCAAAATTTGTGGTTGTCACGGATAACAACCCATTGTGTCATCTGAAGACGGCGAAGTTGGGTGCCGTCGAGCAAAGATGGGTGGCTCAATTAGCTGTTTTTGATTTTGAGGTGAAGTACCGACCTGGACGGCACAATGTCGCAGCAGACGCCTCTCAAGGCACCCGTTGGCAGGGGAGCCTGACAGTTCTGAAGAATTGGATGACTGTGTTGCCATTTGTAATGTAGTCAACAAGGTTACACCTTTAGACCCTGAATTGTTGATTGTGGGTGACCAGTGCTGTAAGGTTAGACAGATCCGTGCACAAGAGGGTAGTCCCGGTAAAAGTGACATCCAGGATTGTATGTTTGCTCTTCCAGGTTACACCAAAGCTCAGTTGAAAGAATTCCAGCTAAGTGACCCTGTTTTGGGCTCCTTCAATGAGTTTTGGGGTAATCAGAGAAAGCCCACGAATCAAGAGAGATGCAGCTTACCTAGGCCTGTGTTGTCACTGCTGAAACAGTGGAAATATATCCAGGTGATGGATGGTTTGTTTTACAGGGTTGTGAATGACTTTCGCTTGGGTGAGTGCAGACAATTGCTTTTGCCAGCCTGTTTAAAAGAACAAGTCCTGAGCAGTGTCCATGATAAGATGGGACATCAAGGCATTGAGCGTACACTCAACCTATTGAGACAGCGTTGCTTCTGGGTCGGTATGTACAAGGATGTTGAGAGGTGGATTAAAAGGTGTCAAAGGTGCATCCTAACCAAAATGCCACAGCCGCGAATCCGTCCGCCTATGAAGCCATTTTTAGCATCCAGACCACTGGAGGTGGTGGCCGTGGATTATACTGTGCTTGAACCTGCCACGGATGGTCGCGAAAATGTGTTGATTGTCACCGATGTGTTTACTAAATTCACACAGGCATTCCCCACCAGAGACCAGAGAGCTGATACTACAGCGAAGATACTGCTGAAGGAGTGGTTCATGAAATACGGGGTACCAGAGCGGTTGCATTCCGATCAGGGAAGGAATTTCGAGAGTGAGGTGGTAGCTGAGTTATGTCGCTTGTATGGGGTAAAGAAAACACGTACAACCCCCTACCATCCACAAGGTAACGCTCAGTGCGAGCGGTTTAACAGAACGCTCCACGAGTTGTTAAGAACACTTTCTCCAGAAAAGAAAAGGCGTTGGCCAGAACACCTTCCTGAGCTGATCTATGCATACAATGTAACCCCACATGCTACAACTGGGTATTCACCTTATTTCTTGTTATTTGGTGTAGAACCACGCCTTCCAGTAGATGCTCTCCTGGGTGAGGAACATCCTGTGAATCGAGGGCAGGATTGGTTAGTAATCCACCAAAGCCGACTCAGGGAAGCTCATGAAAAGGCGAGACCATTTGCAGAGCAGAAAGCGGCAGAGAGATTGGCTCCATTGAATGACAAGGTTTACTGTCCATCTGTTGGTGTTGGGCAGACGGTGTACTTGCGCCACCGCCCTGTAGGCAGACACAAGATACAGGATTCCTGGGCTCCAGTTGTGTATCGGGTAGTAGAGGTACAAGGTACCACTTATACAGTTGAGCCTGTAGAGGGAGGTCCTTATAAACGGGTCCACAGAGTTGATTTGCGACCATGCGAGAGATCTGTGGTTGAGACAGCAGAGGCAGTGAGTACAGTGACAGCCCCAGCAGCTGAGTTTCCCTCTGAGTCAGTGGAAGCTGAACCTGTTGATCCAGAGTGTGTAATACTGGAAGAGGTTACTTTGCCTCACCTGGAAGAGACGAGAGATGTGGAAATTGAAGTCTCTGGGTCAGCAGAGGAAACGTTAGCAGTGGGTCCTGATTTTGTTCTAGAGAATGATGGACAGCTACCCTCAGAGTTAGAGCACGTGGGGGAAGATGGGATTGTTCTTGATGCTGATAGACCCGTTCCAAAGAAACCGGTTCCTGCACCAAGAAGGACTAGCCGTGTCAATGCTGGTGTGCATCCAAACCCATTTAATGAACCCAGGTCAGCTTGTAATTCCGTTTCAATCAGCCCTGAAGTCTTTTCCCAGGTTTTGACCAGTCTTGGTAGTGTTTTCTTCAGGGAAGCAGTAAATGAGGTTAGGAACCAGCACTGAATGTCATTGAGGACAATGATGGGTTTCAGCAGGGGAGAATGTGGCCAGAGGTATAAATACAACGTATTTTCAATGGGTGTTAAAACAGAGTATGGCCCCTTTAAGAGATCCACCGATCTCTGCTCGCGAGATTTCCTGTTTGTCATGTGCGCGAACAGAACAGCCATTTCGGGATGATACGATGTAGCAGCCGAGTGCATCGGGGAGATTTTTTTGAAGTTTTGCTGTCTTCCTGGATGTGATCGGATCGAGTGTGATCCACGTGAACCTCGTGTCTGGTGATAGTGGAAACTTCCAGTGTAAGTTAAGAATTTTTCTACTCTTGTATTAGTATTTGGAACTGTACAAACACTATCAGTGCTGTTAAAACTCTTGTTTTAATGTTTAACAATGTGTGTTTTTGTGAAAAAGGTCATTATTGTGAGAGCAAAGATGAGATGACTTTATTAATGTGTTTCTTTTATCTCTTCTTTGTACCATAGCACTACCGTATTCTTTACTTTATCAGTAGTTCATTTTTTTGACCATTTTGTATGAGGATTTTGGTGATATTTATTTGTGTTCTTAAAGACAAAGTCCAAATCACCTGATGAAGCAGTAGATATTTGTGGTAATGCTCACTCCAGAGTAAATTATTTGGGAGTGCGAGTATTGTGCTGGTTTTCAACCAGTGTTCATCTGCTGGAAATCTAAGACATTGTTTTTTGTTACATTGGAACGGGTGAAACATCACATTTATTTTTATTTATTTCTGTAAGTCTTCAGTGTCATTACACTGTGTAATTCTTGGAGTGACAATTTGTATTTAGTAATTTTTCTTAATTCTATTTTTTGGAATTTTATTTACTTTTATTTATTTATTTTTGCTCAGCTGTGTTTCCGCCGACCGCTGTATACTTATTTTAAAGGAAACAAACAGCAGTCAGATAAAACCCCAATATAAAAAATTAATCTGTTGCCGTGTGTGTTTCTTTTTCCTGACCACCCGGTTACACGTAGAGGGCTTGTAACTCTGCCTTGTTTAGCCAGCGAGGAACGTTGATGCCGGCGTTTGAGAGGGCCTGGCGTAGACTTGTCAGTGTCCATTTCTCCGTGGCTGGAGCGGAAGAGAGAGCTGAGGCATGAGAGGATGCTGGTGACGGTGGCTGACGCCTGGAAGGTGAAGTGGAATCCCTGCGTCTGGAGGTTTGAGCGGTGGTATTGCGGGAAGATCTGCGACCCCGCGGTGCAGCCGCTGGCTCGGTAGGAGCGTCTTGCGGGGCGTTGGTGTCCCGAACTTCGGCTGTGGACGCATGCGGAGCTGCGTCGTGAAAGGTGTCGTCTTCATCAGAGGATGATTCGGTCTCAGACATGCTGCAGCGATTCGATGCGTAGTTTCTGGAAATCGAGAGATAGCGAAGGAAGGACTTGCTTGATTATTTATAGGCGTTTTCCTCTTGAGCTGATTGGTAAACTGTGTAATTGCTAATGATGAACTGGCCGTGTTAATTATCCGTGCATGTTCCTCCCGAAATTTGTTTGAGAAACTTCCCTTAACTGATGTATAAAATCAATATCACATTTCCAATCGAGCTGAAAGTCGGAAAAACATCAATCCTGGTCGTGTGATGTTGCACATATTATACAGAATATTTATATTTTTTGTATCGCAACGTTTGTTTCTTTGTGTGTGCTGTTCTTATAGTTTTTATCTCTCCGCGAGTCAGACAGACTGCACGATCCTCAACTGACTCGACCTTTATACTGTCAATACATTATCTGTTATTATGGCGCCACCAGGGGACGGCCACCCCTGGCCGACTCCTGGCCACCCCACTGGCCAGTATAAATTTTAGTAGCATCCCTAATGCACAGCCAGGCAGGCAAGCCGCTCTAAACCTTCAATCACACACAGCAACCCGCCCCTCCCCCAATGCCTGCTGTTGCGCGCTCAGACAGCAACAGGTCAAATTAAGAAGTTAGAAGACGAAGAAGACTAACGGTAAGTAAATAAGTAAAAAAAATATTCTTTCGTAAAAGAAGACGGGGAATTATGTGTCGTGGCATGCTTTTTAAGTGCCAAATGGTTACAGTATACTGTTACAGCAGCTTTTTGATGTGTCTTTGACACGTTTTGACAAGAGTTAACGTTACCTAGCTAACGTCGTTAGCTGGTGCATGTTATGTCAATTTTCAGACAATGAAGAGAAAGTCCACAGACATCTCTTCTTATTTTAAGAAGAAAAGTACAGAAGGAGGGGTGAAAGAGATGGCAGGGGAGCAAGAGAGGCTTAGTAATAGTGAGGAGGAGGAGGAGGATGGAGGAGAGGAACAGACAGAGCAGCATGACAAGGATACACAGCAAGCATTAATGACAGAACACAATGATGAGGAAAAACAGACAGCAGCAGCCCAGAGACAGTCTGCACCATTGGTCACAGAAGTGTGGCAGGACACGGCAAAAGCAGGTGTTAGACGTGTTCCTGGACCAACAGGTGAAGAAACGATCACGTGGCCCTAATAATGAAATTGATGGCTAGCCTAGATAGTAACATCATCTGGAGAAATGTATGTTTTGTTTAGTGTGTTTCCATTAAAATACAACTCATGACATAATCACTTAAAGCGTTTTGATTCATGTTTATTAGTAGTTGAGTTTTATTAGTCTGAATAGAAATGCCTATAGGTTATTATTACAGCTATGATGGATAATTACGAGAGGGGCTTAATATTATTATTGTTATTATTATAATTATTATCATTATTATTTTAATATCAGAATAACTGATTTTGCCTCGTTCCATTATAGATATCTCCCAGTCAAGAGCAGAGCAGCCCAAGCAGCCACATCTGAAAATCTTCCCTCGTACCTATCAAGGAGACAGAAGACGATGCTTCTCTAAAGACTGGTACAACACACATAATTGGCTGGAATACTCTCAGAGTAAAGACTCTGCCTACTGTTATGGCTGTCGGCACTTCAGTCTCCCCTCCTCAGGTGATTCAGTATTTACATCTGAAGAGGGGTTCAAACATTGGAAAAAGGCAACCTTCAAAGATGGGGGACTTTTAGGTCATGCCAAATCTGAAGCACATACTAATGCAATGTTAGCATGGGCAGAGTATGAAAAATCCACGGCAAGCACATCCTCTTTCTCAGCCTCCTTAAATGCGGAATACAATAAATTAGTGAAGGAAAATAGGGAGTACATTAAAGTTGTTGGAGAAACCCTGCTTCTCACAGCTACACAGAACATAGCACAGAGAGCACATAAAGAATCAGAAGGTGAGAATAAAGGAAACTTTCTCGCTATTATGGAACTGCTATAGCCAAACACAATCCCACAGTCAAAAGAAAAATGACAAGTCAAAGAAATGCAACATATCTTGGGCATGACACACAAAATGAAATAATTGATTGTCTAGCTGAAATGGTCCGCACTTCAGTAATTGGTGAAGTTTCCCAAAGTTAGGCTTTCAGCATTTTGGTTGATGAGACTAAAGACCTAAGCAAAAAAGAACAGATGTCCTTTGTAATAAGATACTATTACAATGGGTCAGTATGTGAGAGCTTCCTTGCCTTTGAGGCAGCACAGCGCCTTGATGCTGCAGCACTTTCACAGAAAATAATTAAAATTTTGCAGAAGCATGGTCTTCACTACATAAAAACCACCTTGTAGGGCAAGCATATGACGGAACCTCAGTCATGAGCAGAAAACACACAGGTGTGCAAGCATGCATAAAATCAGAGGCCCCATTAGCTTTTTATGTGCACTGCAATGCACATTGTTTAAATTTAGTATTAGTTGACAGTGTGAAATGCATCCCTGAAGCAAATTGCTTCTTTTCTCTTTTGCAGAAACTATGTTTTTTTGTCAGGGTCATATGTGCACCAAAGATGGCTTGAGGTACAGAGGGAGATGTTTCAGGGGGCCCCAAGAGAGTTACAAAGACTGATAGAGACACGGTGGGCATGTAGGTATAATGCTTGCAAGACAGTGAGAGACAGACTGTCAGCCATCATTCGTCTACTAAAAGAAATATCAGAAGAGCAAAATGGTGACAGAGCTGTAGAGGCAAGAGGTTTATTAGCACAAATCGATCTCAAGTTTGTTAGCCTCCTTGTCACATTCACCAGTGTTCTTGGTGAGATAAAAAATCTGTCAGATATTTTACAGTCCCCACAACTTGATTTGGGCACAGCTGTCACACTTGTTGACTCTCAACAAGAGGGCTCTCTCTTAAATGACATCTGAGACAATACTTTAACTCTTACTGAGCAATGCAACATCAGTCCCACACCTTCAGGTCGTCAGGTCAGACCAAGCTCTTAGCTTGAAGAGCATTATTTGTTCACTCCAATAGTTC